>NW_010270937.1:29896-59928 GCF_000690775.1 Eurypyga helias
ACAGACCCAAAGACTGTTTCCCTCTTTGGCTTGCAAGGAGTGTAATATGTCTGCTGGATGTGTCTGCATGATAAGGAAGAATATTTCCACTTGCTTCTTAGCGTAAAATAATATTAGAAATGCACAAGATTCACATGTATATATTGTTTTACAGACAGATTCAACACAAAAGTGTTCGTCAGGAAAATGACTATCTGTACATAGATACAACATGAGGAACAAATGTTCTGGCATCTCTAATATGTGAGGTAATTAATCTTTGACATGTTCATTTTAGTCCTGCTAAGACTTACTATCTTGTTAGTGGTGACTAGGTAACAAAGGGAATTAATTAGAGTAGCTGCCATTAAAAGTCAAAAACTCACAAACAGGTAATGTATTATAAGTACAATGCATTATAATATGCCAGAGATACTGAAATACTCTCTATACCTAGAATAAGAAATAAATGCAGCAGACTAGATGATTCAACGCTGTTGCAAATGCTGACTTTTAATCTTGGTTTGTCTATATGGCTGAAAACAAATGTATTATTGTAAGATATATATTTTCCAGTGAGCTATAGCTAATGAATCCAGGTATTAAAATATTGATCTTCTGTAGATGTTACACTGGATGAAATACAACAAAATACAAATGTGACTTCTGATTTCACACTTACTGAATACTAATTTAAAAAAGAAAGGAAATTCACTCACAGAAATGAAAAGTTATTTCTGAAGCTACACTATACTTTGATCATTAGATGTTTCCCATTTCCATTATGTTCAACATTGATTAAAACAACATAAATAAATTATCCTGCTTATTTATAATCATTCACAGAAGATTATAGTTGCATTTTTACATTCAGTGACATCAACTTTTGCTTGATGTAATGCCTTCTGCTACTCTGTTGGTAGCCTGAACACGGTCATACAAGACAACCTATTAGAAATACCTTACTTTTTTTTTTTTTCCCCAATAGAATCTAATCCTATGTTTTTTATCTACTGTGATTTTTTATTTTTTGAAAATCTGAAAGAAAAGCAGTAATACACAAGCCACAGTTCATAACAAAAGAAAGGAATTTCAACATCACACAATAGTATGCTACCTAATTTAGGGTTATTTCCCAGTTCTGTCCTTGACAAAGAAAGCCCCCAAAACTCAAGCAATGACTGCAACACTAACATTTTTGTATGGATTTTGGATAACAGAACACCAATGTTGTCACAGAGGAAAAAGCCTTAAACAGGTCGTCTTCATGCAGAGAGCTTCCTTCACCTTTTTGTATCAAAACAGCGGTCGGAGTTACTGAATTTTCTATTACCTTTTTACAGCTTCGCTAGGCATACTCACAGCAGGTAGTGCAAAGAAAGAAATGCCAAGTAGAGCAAATCCTGCAGAAAGCAACCTTCCAAGCCAAGTAAGAGGAGTTTTGTCTCCGTAGCCAATGGTTGTCAGTGTGATCTATAAAGAAATGAATGAATATTGCGGTTTACCAGAAGTCACTGAGAGATTAGTTGAAGATTATTTATGTGGCATGAAACAGCATTTCCACTAAATAATCCAAGACACTGAAATATATATAGTTGTTTCTAAAAGAAACCCAAACATAAATTAGCATCAACACGAATAAATTTTTCTGTGAAAACTTAATACGGTTTATGACTGAGATAAATAACGAATGTGAGAAAAATACCTAAATAAACAATAAATCAGTTCTAAAAATAATAAAACAGAAGGCTTAGGATCTCAAAGTTGAGACAAATGATGGGAAGTTATGTGAGTTGGGCAGAAAAAAGTGTTCTTTTCCAGGGATGTAAAGGCATTTCACATATTTTCTGCAGGGAAATATAACTGTATGTATTTGCACAACTACACAAATATAAATTACACAGAGATCATATTGGAAAAATATAGTAGGACTAAACAGAGGTTGAAGTTCACGGACAAGATAAAGTCAAAGGAAGAATGAGGAGATGCATTTTCTACAAGCCCATCAGTACAATTTGAGGTGGACCATCTTCTGAAACACAAAAAACACTAATCAAAAGCTGTAAGGAACTTTAAGAGGTTACTGGTCCTTTACCTTTCTTTATGAAGGCTCAGCTACCCCAGCAGATGCAGAGGTATCTCAGGCTGTTGGGCAATGCCAGCTGAGACCCACGTGTGGAGAGGTCAAAGAGAAAGAGGGGGGTGTCTGTAAGCCCCTCATGTGGTGAGTGTAATCAGAGGCTCTGCATACAGATGTTTCAAGAGCTGTCCTGCGGAGGCTGGCATCTCTGCTCTGTATCAGCTGTACAGGATTTGGTACACGTGGGAGGGCTCACCACATGCAACCCATTGACCGCGGGCCGCACAGAAATGCAGGGCCTATACAAATGCTCCTGGGATAACGGTCCGTGGTTGTGGTTTGCTGAGCATATCTCCAAGGCAAAAATTACAACTTCATGTCTGTGTGTGGTTGAGGGTCTTCCCTGACCCAGGGAAATGTCCTCTAGGCTACTCCTGACCTGGGAATTGTGCCAGTGCCTAACTTGGGCACTGGACTCTCAGGAGAAAGTCTGTGCTTCCTCGGGTGGGTAGTTTGGACCCACCCCACTGCCTGGAGCGGGCCGTGGGAGGTGTGGGCAGAGAGCAGGGTTTCGGAAGGCCGGGTGGGAGGCTGCGTGGCGCGTGCTCAGGCAACAGCACTCGATGTTAAAGGACAAAGATAGACAACAGTAGGCTGAATGCCAAGGACTCCGGGGCCTGTTATTAGCAGAGAACATGTGCACAGAGAATTATTTTACATCGTGTACCAAATGTGGGCAAGTTCAGGCTTAGCAAATATTCTGGCTGGAATGAATTCTTCAGGAAAATGCCTTCTAGAGACATTATTTTGCTTCCAGCTTCCTCAAAGTTCATTCCTAGGCAAGAGGGCCAAAGCAATTCTATTTAATGCCAGGGTCACCACAGGACAAAAGAAGGAAAGTCTTTTGGAAGTAATTAGATTTCAACTATTTAGGGCTCTGTAGATAGTAAACAGTGCTTTTAATTGCTCCCATTGTTGGGAACAAACTGTGGGTGTAATTTACCCTGAGAAAGCCATAGTGACTAAAAGAGAGTGAGCTGAATTAAGGCTGCAGCTGAAATTTCAAGAGGTTATCAAGTCTTGAGTTTTGTAACGTGAGCCTGGTTGCACGCTTATCAGGTCTCACTCTCCTCCCTTGCTCCACTTCCCTGCCCTATCCCCTCTTCCTGGTTTTTGCTGGACTCTTTGGAGAGCCAGGGCAACCCATGAAGGTGGAGAAAATTAGCCACATCCCTGTGTCGGTCATTTCTGCTGTTTCGCGGGGTTGAGCTAGCTCACGGAAGCACCTAACAAGCTCCAGATCCTGCAGAAGGCAACACATGGCTGAGACTGAGTGATAAGGAGGAAGGGACATGGGAACGCAGTTCCCCGTTTTCTGGCAGAAGTGGTGCAACCACGCTCTTAGCTTGGCAGAGGGGTTTGTTTTGTTTTTCCTTTGTTTGCTGAAGATGTTATTCCCAGTGCTTCTCATCAGAGGGCAAGTGCAGAACAGTTTGAGGCTATTAAGACCCAAAGAGCACCAAAGCACTTGAACAAATGAATCCCTGAATAAAAGTTCCTCAAAATTCATTTCCAGGCCTGTCATTGTGAAGAGTTTGAAGCTCTGGAACCAGCCCAGTTTCATGGCTTCTGTCCAGCTCTCTATCTTTCCAGATGCTGGAAAGTATAGAGATATCTCCTGCCTGGGCTGACAAGAAGGAAACAGAATTAAGTGTCATCTGCATATTAATGATATTGCCAACAAATTGTCTTCCAAAGAAGTCAAAGATAAACTTGAACCTTTGGGATCTGACATCTGGGAGTGATCCAAAACTAGGAGCAGTCACACAGACTGTATCTCTGGAATTTCTTCAAAGAAAACAACAGGACCGTATTAAAACCTTTCCTCCCATTCTTTTAGGTCCTGAAAACAAAATGGTATCAGTCTGTGATTAAGAATATCAGTGCCTTCTTGCTCACTTCGAGCTGTTTCATCTCAGGATGGTCTTCACATAAGCATATAGGTGTTAGCACCAAGCCGTGTCATCTTAGCCAACCCTGAACAAATGGGTTTGATCTTTGGTTTATATTTCTCTCATCACACAACTGAGAAAACATTTTTCTAGACAACTTCAGGGTCAAGCTCAGGAATAATCCTGTGCATCGTTGATAGCGCTGCAAGCGAATGACTAAACCACAGGCCAGGCCCTGACTGGCATAATCCTGAGGTTACATTAACTGAAAATGGTGTGGAAAACTACTGGATGTGAGACCATGACAGCATGAGCAATTTCCAGACATCACTGATAATAATGTAAGAAGCAGACAGAAGTGACAGCTAGCACTGTGAGGGAAGGCCGGATCCCATGGGTGGTTAAGGAAGGAGCGACCAACGTTGACTAGAGGAAATTATTTGGGACGTTTTGGGGATTGCAGTCTTGCAAGGATAAGAGCACCTGGGTGACTGCATCAGCAGTACCATACAAAGCCAAGAGTGACTAGGTAACAGAACTACAATATCTGTAGCTAACCTGAGAAGGAAATTAGGCACAGATGGTTTATCTGAGAGAACACTTGGTCAGAGGAAGCAAGGTGGTGAAAAAAATGATCCAGGCACAGTAAAAGGAATAACAAGGTGTGCAAATCATGTCTCTCTTGGGATCCTGCTGAGCAACCCTGTGTGTGGTCACCACAGCCTGAACCAGGACATAATAATAAACATAATAATAAAATGCTGAGGTGTTTAGCATGATCTGGTCACCACAACATGCAAAGTGAAAATAGATTCCTCCAGCAGGAAACTCATCCTGTCCTAAAATGTAGGATTTAGGCTTGCCTGAAAACAAATGTCTAGAGGCACCTGAGATGCCCCAGCGCATCTGAACAAGGACGACCTGCAGGAGAGGCAGCAGACTCTCCAACAGATCTTCCATGGCACTGTACGCTTATGTTTAAGCAACTGAATCGCACTCCTACATGGCTAAGTGGGTAGATGAGTCCTATCTTTTGTACCAGATGCGAAACAACCCGTTTTGATTGCTCCTTTAAACGAGCTGCCAGCCGAGGCAGGCAGTGCCACCTGGCTAGAATCAAAACTCACAATGATGATAGAACTTCTGTTATATCTCATCGCTGGAGCTAATAAATATGCTAATAACAACTGAGGTAATATAATAATGAATGTGATTATATAACCTAGGTGCCTTCAATTAGATGAGATAGGACTGAGGAGGCCCCCCTCTACCCTAATATTTCTTTCTGATGCTGTTTAATGTTTGCTAGCAGTACTTACCTTTTGAATCTTTACCTGACATCAATTAATTGAAAAAAAATATAGTAGTTGGTTCATGCTATCATTACATTAAAAGGGAAGAACGTCATCAATATTAAGTCATTTGAGCTAGGAATTGTGACAATATTATTCATCATAAGATGTTTTGTTCACCTTCAGGTCACTGTGGAGTGCCAGAGCCTTTCTGTATCCAACTGTAACTACTGGATATTACTAGAAAATAATGACTTATTAAGAGAAACTCTGTTAAATGTGCGAGAGAGACAGGAATCTTAATTGCATTACGTTTGCAGGTGAAACTAAACGTAGAAACTAAATGCACACACAGTTCTAGTGAATGTTTTCTCTGAAAACCATGCATGGTTTGATTTTGACATACGTAAGTTTTTGAACTGACCTTTTGTTCCCATATCGTTTCATTGGTTTATTCTGTTAAATGAATCTACCTTCTCTACCCAAGCAGATTCTGAACCTAAACTCTTCATATAACACACACAGTTGTGTGCTGGTGTGTTAGGCAGCTCTGTGGGGACCCCAGCCACTGGAATATTAATAACAGTAACATTAGCCTGATGTTTAAACTGTAGGTTGTGCAGTACAGTGTGCAATTGCAAATACAGTGGAGTATTCATGTGTAAATCAGGATGCCATATCCTGCCTTTCAGTGTAAAACTATGGGCTTAAAAATGGAATCAGTGACATGACCAGAGCAGATCATGGCCCTCTAATCTGAATTAATGAGTGTGTTAACTGCTGCATGCTGGGTCTGGTCCTGAGCAGGGGGAGGGGTGCAAAAATGCCTCTAAATGCTTGAAATTTAAGATGACTATTTGTGCCTGACTTCAGTGGAGTCTTTTCTTTCGTGTACCTCTGCCATCACGGGATGCAGTCTGGGATTTGGTAGATACTCTGTGGTTTAGGTTAGAAAAACTTTTGCAAATAAACAAATCAATGAGACTAAGCATTGATGTCCCCTAGAATGCCATACAATCTGACCTTTTCAAAATCTGCATGTGGGTTACTCTGGCGTTAAAAACAACCATGACTAAGAAGCACGTTATGCATTTCCCACATACTGTTTTACATATTATAAAAAAAATACTATTATTAAAATGGCAAGGATAACAGGTAAGGGGGAACACTGATTTTCAGCAACTTTGTGCACTTCAGCACATTAAATATTTAAATGTATTCATTTCACACACTGGGGAAAGAAGAAAAGATACAGATATATACAATATAGATTGTTTTCAGGCTTTTGATTATAATTTGTTGTTTTTCCTGAAAAAATTCCTATTTTCTCAGTTGCACTACTTATCTGACCTATGAGTCATACATTTTCACTTCATAATGTACAAAATATTTTAAGCACCACTTTATACAATGATTATTGCTTAGCAGGGTTTTTCCTTAAAATACAGTAGTCAGCATGTAGCAGAGAAGCAAATCCTAAAATCAAGACCTTGTTCCTGCTGCTAGAGCTGCTGAGGGAGTAATTTTCTCAGTTGCACTACTTATCTGACCTATGAGTCATACATTTTCACTTCATAATGTACAAAATATTTTAAGCACCACTTTATACAATGATTATTGCTTAGCAGGGTTTTTCCTTAAAATACAGTAGTCAGCATGTAGCAGAGAAGCAAATCCTAAAATCAAGACCTTGTTCCTGCTGCTAGAGCTGCTGAGGGAGTAGGATCTGGATCTGACATGAACCTCAGTCAGTTGCCAGAGTCGAGTTTGTTGGGACTTCACTGTTCCTTGTGTGTACATGTCCCCTCACTACCGTCTGCTGGCAGGTAGGTACAACCCTCTACTTAGTCCAAACTCCCTGCCTATGCAATGCTAAGTCACGCATGGCTTTGCAGAGAAGTATAAGGTGTTTCCTGGAGAACTGAACTTCTAAAACCATGTATTCCCAGACCTATGCACTGCCACATTCCACCTACATGACCTCAGGAAGGTCTCACGCAGGACCACATCCCCACTGCCACCCAAAGGAGCAATGGAGTTTGCAGACTTCTAGAGCCAGGGTATCCATCAGCGAGGACACCAGCATCCCAAGCCAGATGCTTCATAACTGTGTCAATACAGGTTAGAAAGCTTTAAGCCAAACCTAGACCTCAGTTTTTGAAGAAAAGTGAAACAGAACAAACTACAGTGGTGCAATTGAGAGCAAAACCTTCTCTCATGGCTTTAGCCAACATAAATTTCACATGTGTTTGGATTACAGGATAAAAATGTGTATTTTATCAGAGATCTGCACTGATGGTCTAAAGCAACAAGTTTCATGAAAAATATTTCTGTGTATTTGTAAATGTAAAGTAGGAGCTCTCAGGTCTGGCTTTCCCAAGCTCCCAATTTTGTGCACCGATAACACAGAAATAAAATCTCCAGGGAAGATATGTAGCAAATTATTAACCCTTAGATGAACAGATTTCAAATACACAATCTAGTCCTACTAATAGATATGACCTTCACCTTTGCTCAGAATGTAAACAAAACTCATTAAAAATATTTTTCAAGGATTGAAATAATTTTGGAAAAGGTTTTTGCATGGTCCATCTACGCACGCTCTGAGTCTGCGGATAGTACTGAGTCCAAGTGAAGTCTTGTCAGCACAAGGTCTGAGGTGAGAAAGCTCCATTTCAGCATCCCTCTGATGAGGAAAGGTGGCAGAGGCTGGTTCAGATCTCGCACTTATTCCAGGAAAACTAATGAGTGCTCTAGGTTATGTCAGCATTAATGATCTTGCAGACATCATTTGACTACCCAGACACTGTCAGAGCTCATGCTGTTTGTTCTACTGCATGAGAAGGAAAAGAAATGCAGTTTTATACTGCTTGGCAATGGCTCTGCCATAGGCTTTGTTTGGGGCAGATTTCCTAAGCTGCCCAAGTAACTCCTACATGGTGCAGGAGTCTATCTCACTATAGTGCATTTTGAAGCAAGTACCCTACACATTACAACAAAATCTCCACACACTTCCCCCCCCCTCCAAATAATACACCTAGTTTTTCATAGTTCATTTAAAGCCTATTTGTTAAAACATGTAAGCATTCATATAATCCTCTTTTCAGAAAAGACATCAGGCCTGTACTTAGATCCCACAGATTTCAGCAAAGTAAAACCAATTGATTTGATAGTTAAGCATGAGCTCAACTCAATCAGGGTTTTTACACCTGTAAAAATATTTGGAGAACACTGCTGAATCAGAATGGGAATGTTTATTCTTGTATTTTGCGCTCAAGATACAGAAGAAGGAGAAATAACATCATTCTAAGGGCGCTGATGATAACATTTCCCTTCACCGCAAAGCTGATGTAAGAATTTTTTCCCTTTTTCTTTCCTGACATTTGTTCCTCTTCCTGCGCTGCAGCTTACATCCCCCTCATTTGGATCAAAGCAACTCTTTGTGGGATGATGATATTACCAACTGTATTACTGACAGGGTCTGGGTTAAAAAGTAAAATGCTTTCTTCTCTTGGGGGTTCAGTGGTCTGATTTGAAGTAGAAACACATAAACAGCTGTTCTGCAGGATGGGGTGAAATGAACTATGGATGTGCAGAGGAATAGCTGGAGGAGGGAGCTTCTCAGACCAGTTTTCTGGCAGTGAAAACAATTCACTGAGCAGCACACCAAGTTAAAATCCACAGTAGGTGAAATTCAAAGTACTCTAGCATACTGGTTAAATAGTACATACTATTTTTCTATACTTACTGTGCCCCACCAGAGAGCATCTGCATATGTGGAGAACTGGTTATTTGCATCCTTTTCCACCAGATAAACCAGGAAAGATGAAAAGATGAGTACTAAAAACCCTATGTACCAGGCTGTGATTAATTCCTAGATAAAAGAAATCAGAGATCAATATCCATTGGAAAGAATGAACAGAATGGCATTTCAGGGAAGACATAATGAAAACACATGTACCTTTTTTAGCATTTGAGCAGTTAAAAGTCAAATGCTTCCCTACAAATGCAAATTTTCTCTAAAACTGGACCGAATCTGTTAGGGTTCGACACTCCAGCTTCACCAAAAATTACAACAACATACGAATTGCAAAATTTTCAACATATTATAAAAAGTGCTAGCATTTAACATGGCCTGAGGTGTCTGTGCTAATGCCCATTACAAGTGATGCTCCTACAAAAAATTTTAGGTAACCTGTTTAAAGCTGACAAATGTTTGTTTCCTTGGTCTCTTGTTGAATCACATGGAGTGAAGATATCAAACAAGTCAGCATCTAGGATTACATACCTTGCTATGTGCATAAACTACTGAACCTAATAATTTCCAAGTGCCTCCTCTTCGGTCCATGCGCACCATACGAAGGATCTGTAGGAAACGAAGACTTCTCAGTGCTGATGTTGCAAAAATGTTACCCTGAGTTTTTGCAGAAACAACTGCTATTGAAGCGATGAGAACAATGATGTCTGAAAGAAATATATTACAGAAAACATTAATGTCCAAGTACCAATAAACAACACATACATGTACATGAGCTGAATGAGGGGACAAAAGAGAGCGTCCTCCTGCAGTGGGTGGGAATCTGAAGCATTGAGAATCTTGTTGGGGTAGGGATGTGAGGTCGGGGCTGGTGTCAAAAACCTCCAGGGTGAAAACTGAGGGTAGTAAGTTTGAAAACACCTGGATACGAGGAGCAGAAACCTCATGTTGGATTTTGAAGCCTGATGTAGCAAGCTGTACAAATCAGTAGATGGACTAGAACTTTTTCCCTTTATACCTTTTTCCATAGCAACTTTTATAAGAAAAGGCAAAAAAAGAAAGGAAAGGTCAGAAAAAAATAGAGCAGCCCCAGTGGTGAGAGTCCAGTGGAACTGGACCTACAAGCACATGTATTAATTTCCTATGAGTACAAACACTGCGTGGTTGAGGCACGTAGTTTCTGGACACAACTCCCCTGAAGTACCATTTCCTGGAAAGGAAGAAATACAGTGCTGGGTACTCAGAAACATTCTTTTAGCTGGCAGCCTGCAAAGTTTGTTGAAGCCCAGCAAGTGTTAGTATTTATTTCTTCAGGTCACAGATTCAAACTGTGAGAGCGAGTTTCTTCTGCATGAACTAATCAGCCAACTGCCCTTTGAGCCAGAACAGCATTTAAGGGGAGATGAGAAGAAGCGGCACAGCGACGGCACATGGACGCTGAGAGAAGGCATAATGTTCTTTTACGATGATTGGGGCAGACACAGCAGTGTGCAGGAATTGGAAAGGGACAGAAGGAGCGCTGCGCTACTTCCTCCTCTCATCATTAATTTCCTGCCCTTCTGTAAATCCTAAAGAAGCTTTGTAAGAAACACACAGTTTAAATCTTGGGATTTTGTGGTGTTTATACGCAAGAATAATCTAAACCCATCTTTGCCAGCAAAAAGCTTCCTGAAAGCAAGTTCTTGTTGACATGAGGTTTGCTTTTGTGCTGGATATGAACATTAATCCTGTCCCAAGCGTAGCTCTTGCAAGTCCAGAATGATCCAGTAAGTGAAAAGACCCCCTGCAGGCAAGCAGGGTGGGAGAACAACAGTGGGGAGACTCTTTCCTTAGCCTGCTCCAGTACAGTAGGAAATAGCCTTGGTTCATTCTGCTCAGCACCAGAGTGACTCGGGGTCCACATACCCTCATCTGCAGACATCCTGGGTTTCTTTCAACTCACCTATGGTTGGCTTTGCCCTGTTGTTACAAAACTAAGGGTACAGACAATCTGTGGTTTAAGGAGTAGCCTGTTAAATTATGGAAATCCTTGTCACAAGATACTGAAAGTTTACATGGGTTCAAAGCCAGCAGGATGATCTCATGGGAGAAAATTTAATCCCGGGCTAATTAATACCAAGAGCCCACTCTCTGGCTCAGGACGTCACCAAGTAGCAGGCTGTTGGAGGCTGAGAGACTCTTACGGAGAAATATCACTGTGTGTGTGCCCTGCTTGTGTAATCCTCCCTGACTGCTCACCGTTGACTAGTGTCACTGTTGGACATGGTGTCTCAGTCTGGGCTGACCTTCTGCTTGTCTTACGCTGTGACATTTTAAAATGCCTTTGGCCGCTACGTAGGTGGATCATAGGTGGCTACTATATAATTGCTACCAAAAAAGCTGGATGTAAATCCAACAAGTTGAGAGATCAGGAAGAGCCAGGAATGGATAAATTAGCCTAGGGTGTACCTGCACGCTACAAGTCTCGAGCACAGCAACCAGATGAAGCAAGTCTGGGTGAGAATTCAGAAACAGGGTAACTGACCAGGAGGAGTTAAAGACATCACAAATTCTAATGAAGATCAGAAACATCGATGGGGTGGGATTCAGCTGCATGTGAAGACATTTAAATTTAGGTGTCCGCATGTGAAGCAGGTGCCTGAACTCTTCATGCAGCACAAGGAAAGCACGTCAGCTGAGAGAGGTGCAGCTAATCCTCAGGAAGGCTCCTGCCGGCTGCTCAGCTGACTCACACACTGGGCTTGGCACAAAAAAAGGCTCGATTCAGCTGCCCGAACTTATTTGTCCGGTGCCATTTGAGATGCCCTAAGGTATCTGAGACATCCCCGAGGTCTGGCAGCTATGCCTCTCTGACCTGGGAAGGCTGTGTCCTTCAGGAGAAGTTGCTGGAGAGCCGGGAATATCACCTAACAGGGGACACCTCTACGTACTCCGCTGAACTAAGCCCTAGATCTTGACCAACTGTACTAGAAGCACAGACACGTAGCACACACGTACCCACCTACAAGCAAACTTCTATATTTAGGTGTGTTTATTTGGATCCGAGGCTCACATAGACCATGCTGGAAAGTCTTGAGCAATACAGACTGTGTGTTGAAGAAAGTGTCCCTGGTTACTAACACGACGGCAAGGTTAGCTTGGCTTGTCCTACGCTGCTTGGAGCAGAGCAGCAAGGTAACAGCTATTTTTAATTAGCTGTGACTGGCTAGTAGCAAATCAGATATTGTTAAAAAAGCAGCATGCACTCCTGCAAATCATTCTTAGGACTTAAAAAAGATTAAGGTCACCTAAATATTATGAATTATGCATTTGGTATGGAAATGATTGAAATGCTTAATGGGGGTTTTGGTTACCCTCAACCACTCTCAATAGGACAGTTTTTTTACAAAAGCCAATGATTTGCCCCTGTCCCTGTTGCCCGAGCTTTGTCAGCTTTTCTTATAACACTGAATTTTCTGGAGAGTCCCCACTGCAAAAAATCCACATTAATCCAGTTTGCTAGCACTGCACAGCATCTGTTGTGCACTGCTGGGATCCTTCTACCACACCGCGAGAGACAGAGGAGCCAGCAGCAGCGTAGCTCTCGTTACCCTTTTTTCAAGTATCGATCCAAAGGAGTTATCTGCTTGTGTACACCCTTCTAGACGGAGGGAAAGGATGGGGAGAAGCAAAGGGAGGAGAGACCGAGGAAACAGGGGAGCAGAAAACACACCAGCACATGTTTAAAAAACAGCTGGAGGAGGGAAGACAGTCTTCCCAGGCTGCTGGCATTCTTTTCACACCTTGCTCTCTCATCTTCTTCAACTCTTCACAACAGCCCCCACCCACGAAAAACCACCCCCACCAACTCCTCAGGCTGGGAATAAGGAATGAAAGAGTAGGTCTATTGCCCAGGGCAGCCCTCCTCGGCTGTGTTTCGCTCTGAGGAAGGGAAGGCAGGGACATTATTTCAGTGTAGTTTAACTTGCCAGGAACAGGTGTAAGATAAATCAAAATAAACCCCTCTCAGAATGAAATCAGAGTCCAAAGAAAAGTTTGCATCAGTTGAAAGTAATTTCTGAACATGCTAAACTTGCTTGGTTTTCTTACCTAAGCATACCTATACTGGAAAAATTAAAAGTTAATTACTTTATGATTCTCTCCCTGCCACATTTTTATCCAACATACCTTAGGTGCCATATTCCCTGTTATAAGTAAGAATATACTTATAACACTTGAATAAGGTCACCAGTTGAATATAGCTAAAATCTCCATGGTATTTCTGTAGCTTAAGAAGGCTTTAACAAAGCCTTCAATGTTTTCCTCTTCTATCAATATTGCCTTTCAGTGGCAAAACTAGGAAATCAGGAAGAAAAAAAAAACAAGCCCAGAAAGTGCATTGTGGGTGAAAATCAACCTTGTTGAACTAAATGGCATCATTCTGATTAATTTAACTGGGACTAAGTTTTCACTCCATATCTTGCTGTAAAACAACAGGAAAATTCAGGATGTGAGCGTGAGTAATGGGCAGTAAAATTCCAAACTTCTCTGTAATGACTTATGAGAAGACAAGAGTTTCTGTGGCACATTTACTTTGATTTTTTCAAAGCTGATAGCTTGTGTATGATCTTTCAAACCGTCAAGTGTCTCCTCAGCTATGAGACTGATTTTATTCACTCTTTAGAAATATTTCTCATATTCCTATCTTTGCAGATAGTGTCCTTCCTGGTTAACTCCAGTCTGAGGTATTAGATCTTCTCAGCAGCTCAATGTTCGCCTTTGAACACTTCATTTCAAATTAAATTTCAGACAATGAATTCTTCCATTTCAGATATTTCACCTGGTACCACTCAACAAACTCCTGAGATTACATGAAAGTTTTGTTCACAGTAATTTAGCAGAGACTTTTTTAGTTGACAGCCACTGTGTTAACAATTGCCCCTACCGATAAAAAAAAATGAACCCAGAACTCATGTGTAACAGATTACCCTTGTATATTGTCCAATCTCACTGAAATAGTGACATATAAGTAAAGACAAGTAACTGCAGCCCAGTCATGCAACAACCTGAGACTCAGGAACAGTTGCAGTTAGCTCATGCGAGATGTGCCAGCCTGAGTTCCCCATTTCACAGAGGAAGGTCGATGTTGGGCTGCCTTACCCTGCTCAAGCTCGGTCTGAAACTCTAGGTTGCTTGGAAGAGCAGTTAGCACTGCCGGTGGAAACACTGAGACATTCATAATGATAAAAAAGGAGGCAAAAGAACAGATTGTTTTATTTGCACAGACCTTTTCAGTGTCACATTCCTACCATGGCCTTTCTGAATGTTGTGAGATTTCAGTGTATTCAAGGGTATCATGCGAATGGGCCCAGTTAAAGAACTTAACTGGAATAGGTGAAAGGGTGAACACAGAAGCTTTCCTTGTTTATAGCAGAACATCCCAAAGCTTTGGTGTGCTGACAGGACAATCTCTAATACTACAGAAAGAATGTCAGGATGATATTAGGAAATGCAATTCATGACGATCACTTGACTCCTCAAAGCTCAGGTACATGCTTAAAGTAATAGAGAAACCTGAATTATCTTTCTTTCATATTCTTCAAAGTCTTATAAATAAGGTCTTACTGAGAGCTTTTCCTCTTGCCTTCATTTAATGCCGATATGTTGAAATGCCTTTTTCTTCTACACAGAAGTGACCTTTTGAGCCAGTACAGGTTAAATGTACCTTTTGATATTTTTTTCTCTGATTTTAACAGAATAGAAAATGAACAATATTTAGTAGTTTTAAGATCACCATCATATAATCTAAATAGTGTTTGCTATAAATTCGCAGAAAATTATCGCAATTTACATATCCTTGTTAAGAATATGCAGGAAACTGCAATGCCTGTCAGCTACTGTGTTTCCTCTGGCTACAGAACAGTACAGGACAAGAGTAGGACACGTCTGCCCCCAGAACTGCAGGAATAAGCATAAACTCTCAGGAAAGTAGTTTATCTAGCTTGCAGCTCTATTAACTCTCAAAGGAAATTCACTGGCAACAGTATGACCAAATTTAGGCTACCCTTAGGCTGCCCTAAAGTCTAATTTTGGTCTAGAGTAATTATCTATGACCCAGAGAAAAGGCATGGCTTGTAGTGGTCGTTTCTTATGAATAGTTTTCTCAGGACAGTTCATTAACCTGAATTTCAAAGTTACTCCTGAAAAAAACTTCACTCCAATTCTGCAGCCTTATAGAGCCACCGGGTTCCATAAAGGACTAAGAGCACCAGGGGTGCTTTGACATCGGCTCCATCGGATTACAACGGCGCCGGTTATGCACACGTACTGCAGCACAGTGAGCAATAACTCTGACTCGCTAAGGAATTTAAGTAAGTTTTAATCCAGATTTACAACTACACAGAAATAATTAGCAACTTTCTATTTTGAGTTGCAAGGAGGTGGGAGTGGGAGGGAATGACCCGCATTTTAGTTTTTCTAATATCTCTCCACATACAGGTCCTTCCACTAGCTTCATTGTGTTTATTGGTATTCTGAGAACTCCCTTCAATTTGTCTACAATAATCTCCACAGCTAGGCAGCCGAGGCTGGAGGGTATCATCCAAGTAGAAATGTACTTTGAATTTTAATCAGACACAACAGCACAAAGTTAACACTACACACACTCAAGTACTGTATTTGAGCATGTCACACTGTAGAAGCATGACAACAACAATATGTTGAGTGGGCTCTATCATGAACTGATACAAATTGGTCATTTAAAGCAGCTTAAGGTGTAGCCTGATGAATGACACCTGGCTTAAGCCACATATCAGTACATGAAAATAAGGTTGCTCTTTTTCAGCTTCCTAAAAGTTCAGTTTATACAAACTCGTCTATAGGAGCAGCAGCCTTTTTGCACAGCCTAGTAACATATTTGGCACTGGTGTATTATATGCTTTTGTGGGTTAGCTAAAAAAAGAAAAGAAAAGAAAAAGACATTCATAGAGTTTAAGGCTTTGAATACCCTAATGGAGGGGTATTCATTCAGAGAGGGAAATAATTGTGTCATTATTCCTTGAGCACTTGTTGAGAAAGGTCATAGAATGGAAAAGGTCGTGTCATCATAACTAGTTGCAAAAATGCTTTTAGCTTCAAACAAGGGATTAACCACTTCCCTGTACCGGTTCAAGAGGGCAAAGAATAAAAGTCACGATTAGAGCATGCTGCAACAGTTAATTTGAAAAGAGGCAAATTGTAATGTTTTTACCAGGTGGCAGTTCCTTTGCTTTGTGAATAGTCCCCTTGCTATGAAATCAGTGGGATATTTCACATAGTTACAGCAGCAAAATTTGGTCTAATATGGGCTGAACTTCCAGTGACCTTGTGTATTTACCCCAGAAACCAAGAATTTTCAATATTTTTATCTTTAAAATACCTAGAATCTGAACTTTTTTGTTTGTTTGTTTTGGGTTTTTTTAAGGACTAAAGCTGTAATTATATCTCTGGACAGAGATACGATCAATATTACCATATTTAGAAAGATGATGGATGTTATCATGTCTTGTGAATTGTCCCATTGGAAGAAGCAGAACTATTTATTGATAAAGTACAATTCAGCATATGCAAGATTGTAAAAATCCACAAAGTGGATTTTTAGAGACTGCTTGGGAGACATACGGTCTTCTGAGGTCACCTGAATTCACCCTCTGAAATATGATACACTCAAGCATTAATCTTCACCTATAAAAAAAAGCTGTTTAATGGCATCCATTGAATTATATCACCTGAACATCTCTAGCGTAATTTGGGAGAGGCAGGAAGCTGAGTTCTCCACCTCCCACAAAAAGCTGAGTAGATTTACAACAATAAGGCCTCAAGCTTACATAGAAAAAAAGCCTAAACAACAACATCAGCAACAAAAACCCACAAGCAATATGAGACAATCTGAGTTTTGCATAAGTGAGTTTTGCACTAAAAAAAATGGTGCTCAGGATCTTGAGTCCTGGCAAAATTTTCTTTCAGCTATATCTGAATATAGCTTTTCTTTCTGGTCAGGGATCAGATCTCTCTGCTGAGATGCCAGACAGGTTATGATTAATCGTCACCTACTAGTAAAAGTAATTGGCAGGATATCTTCAGGAAATTCTTGGGATGGATGATGCTGTTAGGTTTTTGCAGATGTTGTTGTCACTCCAGCCAAAAGGTCTTTGCATTTTCAAACACATAACACTCTCTGGATGGAAACCATCTTAATTGTCATTACAGGCAAAACAAGCTGGTGATTTCACTTCCTTTTGTAATCTTTTTTCAAGATGCAAAACAACTTGGTATTTTTAGAAGTAGGAAAGTGAAATAGTTTTGCCTATCAAGATAATTCGCAGAGATAAACACAGATGAGTGTGAAAATTGACTTCTATTGCTGCTGGAAAACAGGAAGATAGGGATGTATGGAAGAGAAAGAAGTTATAAAAAAATGTGTCATACTGTCTAGGAAATAAAGTGGAATTAAAAGAAAAATACAGGGATTACTGCTTTCACTCTATTGACTTAGTTTTCTTCTAACAATGGAAAATGGCTACATTAGTCACTGACTGCAGTTCTAAGGAGTCCACTAAAACTGGTCTGTGCATACAAACTTGGGTTTTTCATACTTATCAGCTGAGCAATAGTTCAGTGAAGAGATCAAAAGAAACGAACCAACTGTAACCCTTTCCTCCATCCTTATTTTTCATCTGCAATATATTGTAATCATCTGAGTAAGCAAAATATTTTAATATCAAGTGAAAGTGACCTCCTGGAAAAACAGACTTCTTTTTGGATATATGTTAATTTTACATAGTGAAAGTGGGGCTATTTAGAAAAGCAGCTCACCCACAGGTAAAACTAACTTTTCTGGCAAGGAGAAAATGGTAGGAATTAACATCATTTAACATAAATTAAATTAAAATTTAAATCATGCGTATAAACTAGTACATAGTATTATTTACAGTATTAAATACTATAAATAATAATAATGTTAATTACATAGTATTTATTCACAGTTTTATAACTGCAAACACCGTGTGGGTTAGCTACAGCACCGTAGTAGTCCTGATGGTGAAACTCCAGATTTGATGGAAGCCCCTAGAGCCTGGTGCTGGGAACCAGGTCAGTTCTGCAAAGCAGCTGTGTGCAAATGGGGCCATACCCGTGGCACGTCACTGGCGAGCCTGACCACGCGAGGGCAGACTACCCTGAGCCCCAGGGCAGGCTCAAGCCACGTGGGACCTCACCCTGACACCCAGAGGTGTCACCACACCCTGGCGCAGGTCTCACCCTGGCATGTACCTGAGCTGAGCTTGGCAGTACCTGATGGAAAGCAATACAGTGACAGCTCAGCTTATTCCTCCATGGCATATGGAACAGGATGAATAAGTGTGTAAATCCCTGCCACCGACAGACACTGAAAAGCAAAGCCGTCCAGGGGAGCATTAACCAAACCTGTCACCTAAAACTGAAGTCACGCACCCTTCTGTTAAACATTTGGTTTAAGCTGGTCCCATGCTTAGCATATTTATACAGCCTATCCTAAGGAAGAACAATCAGCCTAAGATTTCTTGCTTCAACCACAGAAAAGAGCTGTATAGTCTTTGTATGTTGAAGAGGAGAACTATCCCATGTTTCCCCTATCTGTGAATACTCCAAGCAGCACCAGTAAACCCCTTTCTTCACAGCCACCTTCATATGCCCTCCCTGCACCTTGAGTAAAGGTCTTTACCATACAATGCATTTGCATGTTGCTCCCACATAAAATGAAACAAAACTGGAACCAAGTCAAAGACATATGTTAGTAAAGCTAACCAAATACAACAGATTTGGATTCAGCAGGTCAAACAATCATTGAAAGAGAAAAACAAGGAATATTTTTAAAAAGTCAATGTTGGACTTTTTTTAGATGTGAAAACTAAATATTCCCTTATAAAATTCCAGAATAAGGAAGATTCAGATTTTTTTTTTTATTTTTTTAATCAAGGTTTATAATGAGATCCTAATTTCATCATCAAGAATGGATCAACTGTTGTTACTCATTACTACACCAATGTACTAAAAGCATATGTACACTGTTCCTGTGTAGAAGCAGCACACTTTTAGTCCATGATGATAATTATATCCAAATAATGTAATTTTACCTTTTGTCATAGATAGCCAAAATCAGTGAGCTGAGATTCATAGTAGCTTAATAAATACTGAATTTTAAATTGTGGTTATGGTTACCATTTGTGGATTAGTCCGGATAAGAATAACAACCTTGATGGGAACACTTCACCTGTCTTTGTGCTGTTAGCAATTAAAGTTCGTGGCCCTGTTGAGTACACATTCTTTCTATGGACTGAATAAGTCCTCAGCAAACATCTTTACATTATTAATAGCTGGCTCAATAAATCTTAAAAATCTAAGGGCTTCCTGCAAATTAAGATTAAGTTCAACTACAAGCCATTCATGCATTTATACTTTATTAGCCTTTTCCAATAATTGATCTTTAACACTATTAATATATACCTGCCAGAAGGAATAAAGCACTATTTATTCAGTAAGAGTTTTACCTAGCTTTAAGACAGGATGACAGAAACACATTTAAAATTGTACCTTTGACCCAGTGTTCACCAATCCCATTTGTGTCCAACCAAAGAAACGAACCATGAGTAACACACACATATCCTTCCCATAAATCATCACTTATTCTGCCCAGTAACTGTTTTGTGCCTTACAAGCTCTGGGAAAACAAGGTTTGCTAATCACTTTACTATGTCTGAGGCTTTTTCCTGGATGATAGTAGACCTTAGTGAAAAAACACTGAGAGATAGAAACCTGAAGATTTCTGGAGGGAAAGACAACAGGATGGATAGCCAGACACACACTCACCTCATGAATAAAGAGGCTCATTAGGTTGGACTGTAAGAAACCCACAAAGTTAACAGCAAGATAAAATCAAAATAACTACAGGCATGGCAAGACTTGTGTATGTAGAAAGGGCTGAATAATTTAGGAGTGGTTAGTCAGAATACAAATATGAGATGCCAGATAGAGGTATGCAAAGTAGTGGAAGATAAGAAGGTCTGTTGGATGCCTCCTATTTACCCTTCCTTATAAAAGTGAGTTCAAAAGACAATTTAAATCTGATAAAAAGAAAAACAACACACAATTAACTTGTAACATACATCGCTGTGGGATATAAAAGATTAACCAGGTAAAATTAAATACAAGATTGGATGTTCCTCCCTGAATTGCTGAAATTAGCCTTTTCAAGGGATCCAAATTCCTATATGAGTTAGTCACTGATTACCCAATGTCCAAACAAAAATATTGTGTGGTTGACTGTTTAAGCTACAGGTATTAACACCTTTTTTAGAGGTACCTGGCACTGCTCAGTGTGTAGAAGGACCCCAAATGGGGCTCAGCAGGGGAAGCAGTGCTATCTCTGTGCTGGGGCCTTGTGACCAGACAGTAGGAATCTATAGGCAGGAGCCTGCCCTTTCACGACCTTTTCAATCTTACTCAAAAATCTCAGGGGGACCAGGTGGGCAGGGTGTCTGGAAGTGTCCATCTAACGCACTCCTCGGTTGTGCATAAAGAGAAGGCAAAGCAGTGACGTGGGAGTGGAAAGGCCAAAAACCACTGTGGGAACAGAAAGATCCTTGGATTTGAGGGTGAAAGCGGACCGGCAGAAACTGAGATGTAAAGATGCTGAAAAGAGCGGGAGAGAGAAGAGCATGTCTCTGAGGGAGAGGAAAAGCCTGTTTGTAGGTGGGGAAGGAGGAGACATTAATAATTATTAATAATCTGTGATCAAATTCACAGTCCAAGGAGGACAGGGGGTACCCAGTATCTAGCTATCTAATGCAGGTTTTGAAGGCAGGGACATGGGTCCCTCAGTGTCGACTGGAAGAGATTGATTTCTACCTTACGCTTTCTGAACTGTCCTCCTGAGGCATATACCTCTCCCTGTTGCCTAAATCCAGAACTCGCATTCCTAACCTGCACAACTATTTTGGATGTCTGCACAGTCAGTGTGAGTGCCTCCTGGGACTCCTCTGTTTCTGGAAATTCAGGGTTCACTCAGATGACATGGAACCAGAGATTTCTAGCCACTTTCTACTCTCAGCTGGTATCAGGCTTGCAATTTGTGGGTGCGTAGCCTAAGAGGGATTATTGTGCCAACAAGGAGCCTTATATGTTTTGGAGAACCCTACTGTTGGTCATCTTGCAGCCACCCTTGAGACTTTCCAGTGTGGGAGATGTAAAGAAAGAAATAGAATCTCTGTTCAGTGCTTGTCTGAGAGGGAAAAAAACCCATAATTTTGTAGCCCTCTCACAAACTCAACAGAATGCAATCCCAAAATAAGATCTTAAATACAGTAGAACGTGCCAACACCCTCCATGTGACAACCTCTCCACTCTGCCTCATGACATTTTAATCTGAAACAAAGCAGCCCTCAGCGCGGGGGTCTCCTGAGCAGGTTGGGCTGGCAAAGAGCAGCCCCAGGGCTGAAGAGGCCCTGTCTTTGCCTTGACTGCTCCCAAGATAGCTGCATACACATACTGGGGCACCAGGACCAGGTGGCACAAGGCTGGAAGCAAGTGCTGGAACTGCCTCTTTCTGCAGTGGCGATGGCTTTGGCCAGTCTCAAATAAGCCTTTACACCATTTTGGGGCTTACATAGGTTGATGTAAAGTAGATCTGGAGGAACTTTCCTTAGATTTGTTATTGACAGCAATATCATCTATCAGCAGAAATGTCAAATCCGCACTTTTGAGAGTTAACAGCAGAAGCATAAAGGTAAAAATGTAATTTTTCTTTAAGAGCAGGACCCAGGTTATGGTGCTTAAGTATGAGGGTGGGAAGCAAAGAAATTAAAATGTGCAGAACATGCCCAATTTGCCACCTAGAAATACGCAAATATTTCCACTTAGCCATATTAAACTTGAGATATACATACAGTAACTCTGTTAAGCAATGTGACAGTGTTGTTACATTGTCAAATCCTTCCTAACTGCTGTATTTAACACAGCAGCTGTAAAAAGGAGGAATTAAAAAAAAATTTACTTTCTCTTCCTGTACAAAGGTCTTTTTCTAGTTTACTTTGTCTTCCTGTACAAAGGTCTTTTTCTAACGTAGCAGTGTAACCATTCGAGGCATGATCATAAAAACAGAGATTTCCTGCAATTCCCACTGGACTGGTCTGCCCATTAGTCACTTTAGCAGTGCTGGTGGCAACATGCAGTTCTCTGGAGGAATGTAAAAGAATGGAAACATCTGTGGAGACTGAATTTCTTCAAGCTTTGTGATCACTAATAAGCTAGTTGCAAGCCTGGATGAAGACACCTGGCAATCAGTCTGACTATACTGAACGTAACAGTGGGCAAAGCTTGTATTTTAAACTGTCAGTATTGCTAGTTAACAAATTAAAGATGAGCAGCGACCAGAAAACGGCATTTGAAGAAAACAACACTATCTCTAAAGCAACTGAAAATGCCTATTTTTCTAAATGACAATAGAGCCAAGCAAAATGAAACCACTGTTTTTAACTGACTGTCCCTACGACCCTTTTTCTGGAGACATGTCTTACGCACAGATGACCTGAACAGAAATGAACTAGTCTTCATCAAAGACAGCAATAAAGTTGCAAAATTAAACAAGCATAAGAGTAATAGTTATAAGCTAAAAGCAAAAAAGAGATGGAAAGACCTAGAGCAAATATAGCAGCATGTTGCCTGCTGTCATACACTGCAGGGTGAACGTAAAAGGAACAACGTGACCTGTGCAAAAGGATTATTAACTGTGTTGTTATTACAGAAAAACGTGATGAGGTGGTTGCACACAATACAATATCTAGGGACATCACTTCACGCTACGCTTTCCCTATTTGCATAGTGCTTTCAAACTGTTTAGAAAGATTCCTACAGTGTACACCAGGCCAATTACTCCACACTGACCTCTTCAATTTTCTTCGTGTGGGCTCACAGGGATAAGGCTGGGGCACCACGACAGTAAGCACGATTTGATCGGCACACTCCTGCAGGAGTAGTTAATCGTGGCCCAAACAGTCAGATTGACAGTTGTCTACTGTACCACACCAAGGCATTGACATGGAAATTTATGTTAACATGCTGCCTAAAGACCCCTAAGGAAGTACATGCAAGTTTGTAACTGAGAAGACACACTGAAAGTGGCTTTTGAAATAAAGCGGTACCCCAAGCTGGGGATATTGCAGTGCCAAGAGAGTCTGCATGTCTGCAAGGACAGAGCGACATGTAGAAGTCCAAAACAGCAAACACCTAGTCTAATGGGATCCTACTTTGGATCAATATGGAAATGTTCCTAAGCGGTTAAAATTTCTGCCTGGAGAGCATAATCTGCTGCTGCAGAAGCAAAACCTGTACAGCCACTGGAATGGCAATTCCTCTTACAGAGGAGCTACAGGGAAGAACCGATGATGAGTGAGATGGGAGTTACAAGGAGTGTCACACCAAAGCCACTGATCTGCAGCACAACATCTGGAAAGAAATCAAGAAAGCCGAGTATTTCCTTGCATATCAATTAGGCTCTGACATGTTATTCACTTACTTCATTAAAAATACCATTTTTTTAATGTTAGGAATAACAGTTGAAAAATGAACCAACTATTTTACTACTTCTGAGACTCCATATGCTGAGGTAGGCAGATAAATGAGTTTACCACGATCCTGTCTACCTCTAACTTCCACTCCAGTGCTTACATTAACAATCACCTAATTTTGGATTGGAGAATTTACATGTATGTGTGGAAATTTGAGCAGCTATCTTGTCTATGGAATTCAGCATAGTAAGGTACAACTCAAATCTAAAAAAGACAGGTAGTGAAAAGAAAGATACTTCTGTAATCATCTTCATATACTGGACATCTCTAGTAGACACAAGTTTAAAGCAAGTCCCTAAATAATGTGAGCAAAATTGAACATACCAAGTTTAAAACCAGAAAATATTGACTGATTCTTGGTCTGTCAATTGCTTGCCTTCTTCCTACTATATATTTCCAAGTCACTGAAACCTTGTGGCTCATACACAGCACTGGAAGTTTAATAATATGCATTTATATTATGTAATATTTAAAAATATGTAGTATTTAATAATATTTATTTATTGTTATTATTCTTATACCACCATATATTTTCTGAGATTCAAATATGAGAGATCATCAATCATTTGAAAGAATCCATAAACCAATTGCAGAATCTGAGTATGGACAGCAAAACTCATTATTTTTAAATCATTTGACTGTGACCTTTGACTTCAGGAGACTTTCCTAACAAAAGGGAACTAGATAAGGAATCACTAAATATTTTAGTGCATTTACTGAGTTATATCAGGTTTTTTTTTGGAATGGACATAACTACCTCATGCTTGGGAAAATATCTTCAATAGTCTTATAAGAAGGTAATTCTAATATGACAAATAAATTCTTTTTGGTAAAGGTATCTGGTTTTTCACAGGCTTTCGATCACAGACCTGTCTTCATTCCCTGATTCTTCACATCCCAGTACTCTAAATCATTTAATCCATTCTAGTGTAAATCTCATCTAATTTGTACTGCTGGAATTGTCTGTTTATGAGTGACTGATTGTTCTTTCGATGAACAAAATCAAAGTTTCTCTCGTAGCAGAACTACAATCAACACCAGGTGACAGGGTAAACCAACGTCTCTCTCTGGACCAATTAAGAATTATTTATTGATGTTTGGGTAGTGTCAATGGGGCTGAGAGGTTGTAATTTCCTGCTCCAAATCCCCCAGAGCAAGAATTTAACCATACTTTACCCAGAAACCAGAAACTGCATTATTGGCTATTCTGCATGTTTGGGAGAGAGAGTTCTAGTGTTTATGATAAAGAAAAAAAAATTAGATTGGATATAAAATGCTTTTCCTCAGGAAATGGAAACCAGTTTGTTTCCATTAATTACTTTGATTTCAATGAATCGATATTTTTCAATGAAAAATAATTTAATCAGAAATCACTAGCCTTGTTGACTTTCTTTATCAGCATTTATCTCAGCAGATGCACAGAATATGGATGCAAAAAAAGCTCAGCCCTCAGACGAAAACCTCTACCTCCAAGCCTCATGAAGATGAAATGTGACACTACTCCCCGCTCCCCACTGGGAAAGAAGCTGTTAGACACACCTCACTCAGGTTGCCCAATTCATGCCAGCTGCTCCTCTACTCGAAATAACTTAGGAGTGACAGTAGTGTAAGATCAATCAACAAATACAGGCTGCTGGATTCTTTAGCACATACCAGAAAGAAATTTCAGCATGAACTGCATCATACCAAACTAGCAGATTTCTCTTGAATAACAGACATACAGCTTCTAGAAAGAGAAGATCGGAGCCTGATGCCTTTACTCATAACAAATTGTACCTTACTCAGCAGTGAGGGTAGTAGTCAGCAAAAGTAAATGTGAAAGAATAAGGCCCATAGAAAATATTCAAAAGACCATATTTTTCCTAAGCATTTCTAAAAACCGTATTGCCAGGACTGTCAAACATGAAAATATGCCACCAGATATTAGTTTTAAAAACCTACACAATTTGGGATCAATTTAGCCTAAAGAGCACCCCTGTTCATTGCACAAAATTATGGCTGTTAAAATTATCTGAGGAAATTTCAAATTTTAGTCTTAATACTACTACTACTATTGGAGTATTTTCTGGAGTTAAGTGGGCAGCGTGTTCCTGAGATGAGTTCAAGTCAGGCTTGGAATTTCCAACATTGAATTTGCTCCTACTGGAACTTGGTTTTGCCGGGATTTATAATGAGATGTGATGTGAGATGTGTCTCCTTGGTGAAGCATATACTTAATTACAGACCATTGCTGGGTTATTTAGAGTTCAAATTATACTGGAAAGGGGACGTTTATATTGTTTATCATGAGCAGCAGATTTACTATCTGTCTGTATTTAAACTATATAATGTGTCTAAATACCAAGGTGACATACACACAACATATCATTACATAAATATATTGAATTATTTCAAATTAAAGGTTCAGCAAAACACACTAGATATGGATTTGTTTATAAAGGTTTGACAAAAGTGTCATATGATGGTTCATTACCACTCTAATTAATGAAAAATAGATCCAGTAATACACAACAGGCGCTGCTATCCCTTAATGCTCTGAAAGGAGGTTTGCCAGCCATGAAGTTCAAGAGCCTGATTACAGATAATGGACTTAAGCTTCCTGTTGGGAATTTGTTCATTCTGCAGCCTCAACAGAATTTGAACTTGTGACATTTCCATCATGCTGTTGCTTGACTAGAGGTAAAATAGAAGCAGCTGTGGGGAAACCGCTAATGGACTAACTGAAATACATGAAATCTTTCACTGGGCTGGACCACCAGGAAGTCTAGTTGCCCTGGAGTAATGTTATGTTACTAGAAGTGGGCTCAAATTTAAGGTGAAAATATTCTGAAATAGGAGTTTCAAAAACCAAATTTAACCAGGAAGTCACATAAGGTTTAGGCACTAAAATTCACTGCTTCCAGCATTCGAATGAAGTGTGCTCCTAAGGCACAGGCAGACTCAAAGTTATTCCAGGGCATCAGTGTCCCTGGGCCCCTGGGGCAGCAGTTAGGAGATGCACCGTGTGGATTGCTACTCTTCTGCATAGTATAACACAGCAGCATTGCTGTGCAGTGCTAACAGCCAAGCTACAGACTGATACGCCCAGGATATTTAGGATTTGCAGAAATACATCTTTAAGTACATTAAGCACCTGGGAGGGTACGTTGCTATGTCCTTTGCATTATGTGCACAAACTCATATGCAATCAAAAAAAATGAGCAATGGCAGGTAACTCCTGACATGAAGTAAAATACAAATCAAGGTTTAATACTACACTATTATTCCCATTTTCACAGAAATAAACAAGGGTACAAAACTGTCAAATAATTTGATAGATATCATTACTAACCTGGTAGCACACAGAGATGCTTGATGAACTAATTTGTCAGGGCAGTGACATTGTAGGAACACTAACATAAGCACAGAGCTTTGGCCCTGAATAAAATTTTTCTGGTTATTAGGTTATTAATGGAAAAAAAAATAAAGGCTGTCTGAATGTGACCCTTGAGGCAATCCTCAAATTTATTATTCCTAGCTCTTAGACCATTTCCCTATGTGATTTGTGTTTGATCACAAAAATAATCAGAGAACAGATCTGCTGGAGATATATAGCAAATTTAATTAACAGTAAACAGACTAAAGTATTATTGTTCCGCTGTAAAAATAAGCAGAAAGAGTAACTGAATGGAAAACTAAGTAAATAATTAAACAAACAATTGAAAAGTAGTAGGCTGAAACTGGCCATGTGCTTTTAAGGAGACCTTAGCATTGAGTTCACTAAGTTCTTCCTGAAGCCATCCTTTCTCCAGACAGAACAAGCTCAGGTCCCTCAGCCTCTCCTCACAGGGCAGATGCTCCAGCACTGATCATCTTCACAACCTTCACTGAACTCACTCCAGTTTATTGACATCTTTCATGTATGGTGTTGGAGGGGACAAAGGGGGTGCAGTATCTCAGATGTCATCTAATGGGTACCCCATAAAGGGAGATAATCACGTGTCTTCATCTACTGATGATGCGCTAGCTAATATGGCCTTTGCTGCTAGGGAGCGCTTTGCCATGACTGCAAAGCCAAGGTGTCAGGCAAAGAGTCACTTTATGTAGCAAGTGATGCAAGATGACTTGCTAAAGGTTATTCCTCAAAAGATCAAATCCGGAGAGATGCTGAAAATCAGAAACTCCCTTCAGGGATGTAAAGGCCAGAAATGGATAAAAATCAATCAACAGAAGAGAGTCACAGAGTAGTTAATGGCAAGAAATTCAAGCCACTGGCTTAGTTTCCAGAAGCTGCACTAGTAGCTGTACAGTGTTCTGAAGAAAAAAATTCCTTTTTCATCCAGTGACCCAGCATAGGAAGACATCCACAAGCAAAAGACTGTTGGTTACTATTTAATTCTGCTAGTAAGTGATGGAGCTGCAAGGGTGGCAGAGAAGGTGCTTTAAAGGCTAGAGATGGTAAGTCTGGCAAAGGAGGGTAGCCGTGTTTATTGATGCCAGGGAGAGGGAATGTCTGAATTTTTAGTTTTCCTTTGACAGGTGTCTGGTAAAGACTGGGAAGATTTTTGAATTCTCTTTCCAATTTCAACTAGGCATGGGAACCTCCGGGCAAGTGTGTGACCTGGTGCTAGGTGCAGTTGAGTGAGACACCTACCCACCCCTCCTGCTGCCTGAACAAACCAAGTGCCAATTACAGTACTTGCCCCTCTCCCACAGCATCATAAAAATAGCATAGATGGGGTGATTCTTTCTGAGAGGGAGACGGTTTGCAATGCCTTTCCATCTACTCATGCACCTCTTGCTAAAAACTCTTTCTTGGAGTTTTGGAATTGCGGGAATTCCTCAGATGGAGAAGGTGAGGATTTACCAGGGAATGGGGCAGGAGGCAAAAGCTTGCTTTACAATCTAGCCCTAACCAGTGCAGTGGTCTTCTATGCCATGGGACATTGCATAGCTGTTTTTCAGATTTTCAGACTAGGATGGCATTCATCTACATGACAATATTGTTATTCACTGTTTACACCGAGACCTACGTGTATAGCCACTATAAGCATGTGAATATGTGTTCTAGCTGCTATATAAACACATGGGAGAATGTGTTTCTTGCCCCACTTGATCTATAAGTTAATTTAAGATACAGGCAGATTAAATTGAAGGCTGGAGAATGTAAGAAATTTGACAGAGAAGTTGGGATGTTGATATCCTGAAGTTCCATAGATGTTCTGTATAAAGCATTTTCTCCAAACCACTGGAAAAACAAGGAATTATCAAATGAATTTCATTAGCCATCCTTGATTTCTACCTTTACCGGAAAACATTTTTCCTGCGGCTTCTTTTTCAAAATAGGGTTTTGATTTTTGTGGGCCTATTCTCCATTCTCACAGACAACTTCTAGAGCAAAGAAGGGGAGGAATAGTCTCTTGAAATACGTTATATGTTATGCCAGAGTCACTAGCAAAGCAGATACCTGGAAAGTCATGCAGAGAGCAGCAATGCAGGAAGCAGCAATGTTGTCAGAATCCATTTCTAGGTAAGTTTTTAAACTTATTGTTGCGTACACAGGTCTAACAACAGAGGTTAAATAAGGAGAACACAATGTATGCACGTATGTGCATGGTATCTCTGCACGTATATACAAGATGTGCAATACGTCCATTAAATGTATACAGCTCCTGTGATTTTCAATGAGATCAGCTCTCAACCCCTCATTCTTCATGCCAGCTGTATGACATGCATAAGAAAATGTCTTTTGGAGAACACAAGAAACACGGACTGGCTGGTATTTAGGGACTTTGTGATTTTATATCTAGAGAAGCTTTGGGCAGATGATAGTTGACACATAGCTATTCTGGATTTATACCTGCTCACTGTAAACAGAGTCAGATTCCAGTAGTTTTCATTCAGAAGAAAAACACAAGGAGGGAAGGGGATTTTATTTTTATCTTAAAATAAACTCGACGTGTGACACTTACCTATTACACAGAATGGTTTCCTTGCAAAGCGCAACCTTCCTTGCCATCCTCGATATCGACAACAGCATCCAGCAGACCAGATACGAATAATAAATTCCAAACCAAAGACAACAATCATCACAAATTCCTAGAAAGGGCAAATAAGAAAATGCCTGTCACAGATAACCAGCACTGAAGCATTAGAAAAACTTACAACCACTGTGTGTGTCTATCAATCCACCGTGAGCATCTGAAGATCCCAAGCCAAACTTGGGATCCTGCTCCCCAGGATAGTCACACATCTACACACAGAACACAGTCTCCAGAGCTTCCTAGTGAAGGGTCCAAGTCTAACCTGAATAATATTGCTAAGACTGGCTACTAAATATAGAGTCAGAGAGTCATAGAATAATAGAATCACAGA
>NW_010270938.1:0-1993 GCF_000690775.1 Eurypyga helias
CAGAGTCTCTGACCTGGAGAGCTCTTCCAGCTTGGACTTGGCGTAATCCAGGCTGTTCCTCTCCACGTGCTCGTGGGGCGTGTGAGCCAGCAGCTCATGCAGCGTCAGGATGTACCTGGGGATCTGCGGCACAAGCCACCGGAGAGGGGGATCAGAGGGATGGAGGGAGCACGGGGGTTGGGGACACCGTGTCTCAGCCCTCCGGATCCAGGAGGTTATGGAAGCTTCAAAGCTCTTCGTGCTGACATTCCCTGATGAGAGGAACCGTGCGGGTGCCCCATCCGTGTCCCAGCAGCATGGATAACCGGGAAGCCGGCAGCTTCTCCCAGTCTTCCCACAGAACCCACCAGCCCCGCCACAGCATGCTGCGCAGGTCCCAGGAGCAGCGTGGGACCACACAGGGTCCAGCTCTCGGCCCTCTTTGCCTCCCCGACCCCTCCATCACTGCCCAGCCCTCGCTGCCAGCACCACGGCGGCACCCTGGGGCCGATCCCGGCGGTCACCTGAAACATGGGATAGGTGAGGAAGGTCTCCAGGGTCCTCTCCTCGCAGTCGGGCTTGGCCTCGTAGTGCTTGAGCAGCTTGTCGAAGTCCCGGTTCTGCTTGCAGTGCGCCAGGATCTGGAGGCTGTACTGGTGGTTCCGCACGAACTCCTGGTAGATGTTCAGCATGGGCAGCAGGATGTCGAACAAGTCGGCTGCGAGCGGAGCGGCACGGGGAGGTGGGTGGGCTGGTCCAGCCCCCCGGTCCCTCCCAGGGCACCCCGCGGCCTCGTGCTGCTGTGCAAGCCCTGCGTCTGCCCGGTCTGGGGTCTAGAGTCATCCATTACTGGGGTGTGACCCCTGCGTCTGCCCGGACTGGGGTCTAGAGACACCCATTATTGGGGTGCAAGCCCCCCATCTCCCCAGTTTGGGATCTAGAGACACCCATTATTGGGGTGTGAGCCCTGCACATCCCTGGTTTGGGGTCTAGACACCCATTATTGGGGTGTGAGCCCTGCATATCCCTAGTTTGGGGTCTAGACACCCATTATTGGGGTGTGAGCCCCGCATCTCCCCAGTTTGGGGTCTAGAGACACCCATTATTTGGGTGTGAACCCCCCATCTCCCCAGTCTGGGGTCTAGGGACACCCATTAGAGCGGGTGAGGGTCTGACAGGACACACCAATGCTCCTCAGCATCAGCTCTCCCCGGCGCCGTCCAGCCCAGCCCTTCACCGTCCAGCAGAGCTCGGGAAGAGGAGCCGGGCTGCACCGGCAAAGGGAACGTCTAGAGACACCCATTATTTGGGTGTGAACCCCCCATCTCCCCAGTCTGGGGTCTAGGGACACCCATTAGAGCGGGTGAGGGTCTGACAGGACACACCAATGCTCCTCAGCATCAGCTCTCCCCGGCGCCGTCCAGCCCAGCCCTTCACCGTCCAGCAGAGCTCGGGAAGAGGAGCCGGGCTGCACCGGCAAAGGGAACGCGGCGAGGAGGAGGCACTCACCCAGCACGAGTGTGGGCCAGCTCGATATCCGTGCCTTCAAGCCTTGGTAAAAGATTTGGTGCAAAAACATGATCGTTTCACTGCAAGGTAAACAAGGGGTGAAACAGGAGATGAGCAGCCAGTAAGGAGTACTTAGATGAATTTGCCAGCCCGGAGCGGGAGAGGCTTCGGACGGGCTGGGGAGGGGGTGGCACAAGGTGGGGTGCAGAGAGGGTCCCCCGAGGCACATGGGGTTGGGGATGAGGACAGAGGAGGGAGAACTGAGCAGCCTGAAGCTCCCCTCACAAGTCAGCCCCAAATGCAGCGCAGCCCAGACCCCCCTTCCCGCAGGGAATGAGCCGCCCCAGCTCCCAGCCCGGCTCTGCACACCCCCGTCCCCGTTAGCTGCAGCTAATTAATCACCCCCTTCACTCTGAGTTCCCGGGAGGCTGATGTCTTGTGCTGGGCAGGTGGGAATTCCCGCTGGTGTCGGTACTGCCCGTGGGACAGAGCCACTGCAGCTGCC
>NW_010270939.1:0-2341 GCF_000690775.1 Eurypyga helias
GTACCCTCGCAGGCTGCCTCCAGGCTCCGGTAGGCTGGGAAACGCGGTTCCCTTCGCCTGTGCTTTCTCCCGTTTTAGGTGGGGATGGGTGCGCAGGAGACACTCGTGACACTGGTTGAAGCGTGTTTCTGGGCTGAGCTGGCCCTGACAGCGGCCACCGCCTCCTATGCCGACTCACGCTGATGGTGTGGTTGTGCGATTAGCCGGAGGTGCAGCCGGTTATTTGCAGGTAGGTTTGCCACCAGCTTGCGTGCCCTGTAGAAAAAGGAAAAAAAAAAAAAAATCCAACTGTCCAGGATGCACAGCGTGATTCTGTACCGGCAGTGTCAAAAGGATTGGCATCAATCCTGTTACTACTTAATCTAGTTTTTAATTTTCTGTGCACAGTGGATTTGCTGGTGCCATCAGCCATGCTGTAAACCTGCAGTAACTTCCCTGAAACCGCTGTAATCGCCCCAGGAAGGGCCCAGGTCTGTGGGTGCAGCTGAACAGATCATGTTTGTTGCAGGACATAGCAATGTAATGTGGCATGGATAAATGATGCTAATTACAGTGGGCTTAGTTCTGATACGGCACCCATCAAGCACCACAGACAGGACAACAGTATAAACCACATCATTCACTGCAAGTTTTACATGAACTTAAGACTGAGAGAAGGGCCCAAGATGTAAATTTTTTAAGAAAATGCATCCTGTGTAAAACGGGCCTAAACTAAAACCAAGAGTCAGATGAACACTAGGGCCAGGGGGCATCTGAACCCATGACAAAATGTCATGATGAAGCTTCACCTCAGCCACAGACCGAACTGTGAGGAAATGAGATTAAATAAGATGTTCAGTGCCATTTCCACACACAAACTACAGCTAAGATTCACCTCTAGGCCAGGCTCCTGTTTCCATCTGAGTTCCCAGACCTGCTTGATTTGTCAGCCACACTTAAGAGTATCTGTGTGTGAGCAAAAGTCTGACTGATTTAACACAGTTACCAGATGCTGGAGAGTCCTGGGGAACCCTGGAAAAGGAACTAGCCCCACTGAGCACCTCTATCCAGGAGAAGGGGCAAGGTGACCTCTTGTGGCCTCCGTTTTACGTGGTTTCATAAAGGTCAAATCACTACAATTTTTATTTTCTTTGGTTCTTCCAGCATAGATGAAAAGTGTGTGGATGTTTCCGCCTGAGTGTGTATGCATAAGATCAGGGATTAGAAATTACCGTCCTCTTTAAAGCTGAGATTCATCAGTTTTATTATAATAGAGTCTGGATGCCATTGTGCGAGTTGAAAGCTGGTTGGATTTTTCCATTCAAAACAGATCTCAGATTTGTATGAGGGGGTCCAGGGATTTTTCTGTTGCTCTCCCTGTTTTGCTAATGAGTTGGGCGATTGTTTATACCAGTTTTAGGCAATCTATTGTACGTACGGATACTGCAGTTCAGTATTTTAAGAGATGAATAAAGATTTAAAAATAATCACAAAGAACATCTGCAGCCTTTGCTTATTACCACTGGTTTAGCCTATTTTTGTCCCTGTAGCAGTTACTTACCCTCAGCAAGCAGTAGTCTGCACACATTTCATAGGCAGGCTGAAATAGATGAACGCAGGCTCGCCTGAAATGCCTGTGCTGGACTTTGCAGGGACTTGGACACGTCTGTTGGCAGAGTTGGGAGCAGTTTCACGCAGGGTAGGTTCACCGTAGGTTGGGAACATCAGAGCCTTTGAGTCGACAGTCTCAATCTCACAAGTCACCCCAACGTAGGAGAGTGTGGAAGGCCACTCACCATGGTCAGTGCCATGCCCTGGGCCTGGCCTTCTGAACTTCTGGCTCCATAAACCATTTTTCCTGTGGGAATTACACTCCTGCTCTGGCACCTTGTCTTGATTTTTTGACACACTTATGTGACTCAGGGGGCAACGGAAGCTCCCTGAACTGTGCTAGGAATAGCTCAGGGGATCTGTTCCATTAGAAATGGAGGAAAATACCAAAGGTAAGTCCAGCTCCGGTGGTTTGCAATGGCGAACAGTTGAGGCAAGCAAAGCCACTTGCCGAAAGATGGCTGAGAGCAGGAAAACTCAAGAGCTGAAGAGCAGCCAAAGCGCAAGATTCGACAGGGGTTTGTTCTCTTTCAACCACTGCCTGGGTCACCTTCAGTCCCTCGGTTTCCCTCCACACAAAAGGAGACCAGGTTGAGGCATCGCAGGGGCTGCAGAATGGAGGCACAGAGCCCCGGGACTGCCTTCCCCGGCCGTAAAGCTGACAGCCGTCTGGGACCGGGCCGCAGGCTGCCGTTCGCCTCCCCCGAGGCCCAGGGCGCTGCCCCGGGCCTTGAGGCCCTTGCAACGAGCA
>NW_010270940.1:0-3663 GCF_000690775.1 Eurypyga helias
GCAAAGCAGCTAAAAAAGGAGTCAGTGAAGGAGCAACAAATGACTTAGAGTGTAGTGGCCCCCAATCCCACTCCCCATTTATGTCCCATGCATGCTGTGCTATGGGATGCAGTCCCCCTTCGGTCAGTGGGGGTATGCTATCTGAGCTGTGTCTCCCCCAGCACAGCCTGTAGTGAAAAATCTGGGAACACAGCCAGTATGAGAAGCCAGAAAAGAAACTGAATTAGTGCAAGCACTGCCCAGCACCAGCTAAAAAGACACCTTATCAGTGTTTTTCTCAGGGTAAATCCAGAAACAACTTCATACCAGCCACTGTGAAGAAAGTTAACTCTGTCCTGACTGAAACAAGCTACTGAAGACTATGAAGTACATAAGATGCAAACAAGTCAACTGCACGCTTTTCATTGAGTAAGCTATTTGTTCTCATATTAGTTACCAAGATTCACTTTCAGTTTTCCTTTGCTGACTTAGTAAGATAAGTGGTTCAAGACAAAAAAAACATACCCCTCCTTTTATATCACCTGTTAAAAAGTATTTTCCACCGAGAAATAGCATACCAGTGTCATATCCTGCATCATTGCCGCATATTGAAAACATTATTTTCCACATTTGTGGGCTGTAAGACTCAATGTCAGGGATCAGAAACCTGGTCTAGTGGAAGGTGTCCTTGTCATATCAGGGGAGTTGGAAATGGATGGTCTTTAAGGTCCCTTCCAACCCAACCCATTCTGTGATTCTATGATTCCCTTTTTCTTCCCTGTAACAGAAAAAACTTGAATGATCTGTGGCAGGTTAAGATGCAGAGAAAGAATAATTTGGGTTTTTTTCTCCATAACATATTATAGTCCTTATTGATCAACCAAACAATCTGAAAATCACAGATATATGCCAGTGAGTATCATCCTTCTTCATCACTTATGCTTGCCACCATACTGCAGTAGCAATTATAAGTCTGTTCTTCTGGATTAAAACAGTGTGTTCAGCTTTCACCCAACCATATGATATATAAAATAATTCCACTGAATCACTGTGGATAACTAATACACATTCAAGCACAAAGATTACAACGTGCACTCCTGTTTATATTAGTGTAACTATCTTCTGATTTCACCATAAAAATTCAATACAAACTATTCACTTGTCATAAAGTTCCATGTAGGCTTGAGAACGCAAAATATTCAACTGTGCTAATTCTGGCCTTGTTTTTGCTGAAACAAGTGTGAATTTTACTTTATCTTTAAATTTTACTTTATCTCTTGTACTATATCTATGTACAGGCAAAATGAAACGAAAGAAAACAGAAGGGAAACAGTGAGTCAGTTTTGTGCAAAACTAGCCTTATTTCTGAATATCAGCAATAGAAAGTATAGACAGAAAACCTTCTGTCACAGTGTATTTCCAAGTGCTTTTTCCCATGTGTGTCAGGAACCTGTAACCCCATCACAGAGTGGCAAGACTTCGGTGCTGCTAACTGCTGAGCTGAATTAATAATTAGCACATTGTTTCTCTCATGGGCTGTTCATTAGTATTTCTTGGCAAAAAAACCCATTTTTTTTTCTTCGTAGCTTTTTCTGTCCGAAGGTTTCCCATACAGCTACATATTTCATCAAGACAAATTATTTTATAGGCTTTTAAGTTACTGGTGAAATCAGTTTTTGATATTTGAACATCAGCTGTCTCATTCGCAGGTTTTAGAAATTATTCTAACGAAACTACTCCCTTCAGCAGTGATAATACATACATATGGGATATGAACTCAGGTCAGACTTCACTTCTGCCTGTCTGAGTTATCAGAAGACCTTCAATGAGTTTTGTTTGAGGTTGGTAACAGTGCTGCTCCTTCTCTGCCTTAGACTCTTCAGCACGCCCCTTCTACAACCCAAACAGCAGTTAACTCAGCTGCAGGACAACAGCTTGGATTATAAGATGATTCCTAAGTAATGAAACCAGGAATCCTTACCTAACAATGAAAGAGAGGCAAAGGAATGTTGAAAAAGGATGAACACGGTTCATTTTCAAATTAAACCAAATGAAAACAAAAAATTCTGGGCTGATTATTATAAAATATTCTGTCCCATGAATATTATGGTTAATTTGAACCCTGCAGTCAGAACTGAACACAATAATTTTTACTTACTCAGCTTTTTTCTTTTCAGATCCACTTTCTGACATTTTGCCCAGCCTTAGTGTCAATTTTAATAATTAAAAAACAAACAAACAAAAAAAACCCACCACAGTAAAATATTAGTAGAAGCTGAAAATACAACGTAAAATATGTTATTACATCACAAAGTAATCATAATGATTGTTATTCTGTATAATCAAGGTGAATGTAAGAAAACTGGCTATTTAATTCTATTTTTGCAGCCTGTGCATCTTTTTTTTTACAAATGGTGATTAAAGAGTGTAAGAATTGCTTCTGAAATTAGAAACTGCGCATTTTTAAACCAGGATGGGGAAGTTATATAAAGCCTATTAAAAAACTGAGTCTCCTAATTAGTTTGCAGATACATGGCACTGTGTTTCTCAGGCAGACAAGAAAACCAGATATTAACAGATCTATGACCACTTTGAGCTGTCCAGAATCAGGGTACAGGCTTTGCCCTCCGTGAACAAGACCGGTCTGAGAGCTGACGATACAAGCGCTGCACAGGCACAGCTGACTTTTCTCCAGTTTGCATTAAATGGTAACCAGAGTTGTGATGAGAAGGCAGAAAATTGTATTAATTGTTTGTAAGGCACGGATCCACACTCAGAGAATTAAGTACTGATTCTTTTGTGGAATGTCCGATACTTTATCATACTCCAAGTCTATGGATGCTTGAGCAAGTGACTATAAATTTTACCTATTGAAATATTTTAACCAAAAACATTATGCTTGTCATCCTAAACAAAACCAAACAAAAACAACTGAAGTCAGCCCTCAAAAGCGCATGGTTAAGAACTCATTCATCTGCTAGAGAATATTCAATCCTTTCTAGCTTATCTTTTACAAAGACTATGAGCTAAAGACAGTGGGAATTTAGAGTGAATAGAGACAGAATGAGGCAACTACGATCTTCCACACACATTTTTCTACACATTACCTTCTTCTGAGTCTCTGACCAGAGAACAGAGAATCAAATCAAAAGGAAATAAACAGTGTAAGTTAGGACTGTGTGCCTGAGCTCAGGTAATGTCTTCTTTTATTAAAGACAACACACTGAGAATGGCTAAGCCTGAGTACCAGTACACCAGGGATTCATCTATCATTGCCTTAGGGGATATCATATGGTCCTGAGAAGAATGTTAGATGTTGACTAATGTGATGATATTAAATGAATGTCTTATTAAAAGCAAAAATCAGTACAAAATTATAACACAATCTAGTTTGGTTGTTTGGTTGGTTGTTTGTTTTTCTGAATAAGTGACAGTTAACAAATGGTCATCTCTTTTCAGCACCATGTACTTCCACAGGTTGATGTAAAATGAATAGGGTGATGAAATACAGTTCATGGGTTCTGGTAAATCTGGCACATACATTTTAAATTTTATGGCAGCCAAACAATTTAATAACATTTGGGCATTTTCAGCCTAGAGAAGAGAAGGCTCCAAGGAGACCTTAGAGCTGCTTCCAGTGTCTGGGCGGGGTACCAGAAAGCTGGGGGGGACTTTTTACAAGGG
>NW_010270940.1:3753-6256 GCF_000690775.1 Eurypyga helias
TGGACAGGTTGCCCAGAGAAGATGTGGATGCCTCATCCCTAGAAATGTTCAAGGCCAGGCTGGATGAGGCTTGGAGCAACCTGGTCTAGTGGAAGGTGTCCCTGCCCATGGCAGAGGGGTTGGAACTGGATGGTCTTTAAGGTCCCTTCCCACTCAAACCATTCTATGATTCTGTGACTCTTTGATTCTAACATTACAGGTTTCTATGACATATAATAAACATTAAATGTTCAGCTTTTATATATTTTTTCCACTTGTACTTTAAATTGCAGTGCAGAAATGACAAGTATTTTAAAAATTCTCTAGTTAAACCATATTTATTTCTAAACATACTTATTAGCAAAAGGAGTGTAAAAAGCAGTAAATCCTAATTAGCTAGGAATGAAGACACCTGCTAGATTCTCTGGCAGATGGCTTAGACAGCAGGGCAAACAAAGATTAAATATATTTGGTAATTACTCTCAGTCAAATAGTGATGTCCATGAGTTACAATCTCGCACCTCAGACTCTCAAATCACTTTCCTAAAGATGATCAAGCAGAGTTATAGATATTCATCCATAGCTGTCATTTAATTCCCAAAAGCCTAGACTCTCAGAAACCAAAGCATAAGCCCAACTTTCCTTCCAGGATGTGAATCAGAGTTCTCAGATATCAATCTACAGCTTTTGCCTGACTCCAGTTTACAGTTCCACAAATGGATCTGGCAATTGCACCACACCACAGATGGGGACAAATGGAGGAAAAAACCCCAATCAAGTGAGCCATAGCTGTAACTACTGAGAAAAAGAGAGAACATTCTTGAAACAAGACTTTGAGAAGGAGGAAAAGCAGTCAAGGAGGATAGATTGTGCAGATGTTTTGCACACTGGCTGTGAAGAGGTTACTTGAGGTGTAAGTAACTTCCACTGATGGGACAGGGTAAACCCTGAATTTGAGAGCAGGAGTGCATGAAGGCTGATTAAATTTCAAGCAGAGACAATGCTTGGAGAAGGAGGCAACATCTACATGAGGGAATTGCAGAAGACCAGCTAAGTGGTGGCAGAAAACATGGAGTTAGAGGGCTGTGAATGAGTAAAGAGGGACTGTGGAAGCCTTGAGGACAGAGCAGGCAACATGGCCAAAGAAGAGGTGAGGTAGGCACTGTGGCTGGTATGAAGATGAAAATTGCAGTCAGGTCCCTTCAACCTGGAACAAGTTCATTAAGTTCTCATTTCAAAGTTCTTGTGAGAGATGTGGCATTGCAAATGCATGTGGGCGAGACAGTTGGTTAAAATAGCTCTCAGAAATACTAAGCAGCACTTCCTGGCCTAAATTTCTAGAAGAGGTAGGAAGACAGTACTGTTCAGTCAGTGAGAGCATGAATGGAGCAAGTTTGCCTGGTAACAATCTTCAAGGCTACTCAAAATGAGTAAGCACAACACTGAAACAGGCAAGAGGGGTGAGCTCGGAGATAAAAATGTACATCAAGAACGAGTGGGAGTATTTATGACTAAATCAGTGAAGAAAAGGAAAGGAAGCAAGAAGGAGGTTGGGACTGATAACTCACAGTAGTGAGAGGTGAGAGAAGTGCAAAAGGAGTAAATGTCAAGAAAGGAAACAAGGCAAGGTAGAACTCAACTAAAAGGATTACTTAGGACTGCATGTTAACAAAACTGAAAGTGGGGCTTCACTAAAATAATTAAAGAAGGGAGCCAGTCTGCAGTCTCTTCTAGGTTTGCCATGGAGAGTGGTCAGACAATGGTGTCAGCAAATGGAGAGTGAGAGGAAAGCAAGAGAGAAACCTGCTGTCCTGTGCTTTTGCAGATCATCAGACAACTCGAACGGCTGTAAATCATTACAGCGACATCGATGTTAATGGAACTTCCCTTTTGTGTTGTTTAATGATCAGGGTCTCGGGAATGCTGCCACCACTGGCTTGTAGTACTGGCTTGTAGTACTGGCTTGACAACTTTTACACATACCAGGCTAAATATTTAGAGGAAAAGTGGAAGATGAAGAAAAATATACTTCTGAAAGCAGTTTTCTTGGAAAACAGAAAGTGATACTCCAGCTCTAAATTTAGTTTCACAACTATTAAGAACCATATGCAGGGTTATTTAAGTATGTGTCATGGAAAATATCTTGAGTGTCATCTCCAATCAGATGACTTATTCCTCCATGACATTCAATCAGGTAATACAGTGCTTGTAGTTTAGAGTTATCCATTACTGAAAGGCTGGAGACAGAGAATGTACACACCACCCTGAAAATAAAAACATTCACTGAAGTCACCCAAAAGATAAATGGTCTGAGAGCTGAGAAGGATGAATATGTCAAGACCATAAAACTAAAACCCAGCTGCTTCAAAAGTTATTTTGAGATGGTTTGTTCAAACTGGGCCTAGGTGTGCTGCCATCCAGCGTGACCTGGACAGGCTGGAGAGCTGGACAGGGAGAAATCAAATCCAATCCAACAAAGGCAAGTGTAAAGTACTGTAACTGGGGACGAAGAACCCCATGGATC
>NW_010270941.1:0-295 GCF_000690775.1 Eurypyga helias
GATTTTTGGGGAGTGGGGGGGGGTGCCGGTTGCGAGCGTCCCCCTGGGAAGCCAACGAGCGCTTCCAAAACCAGGGTTTGGGCTGGAAATAGCTGTGGCCTGATTTAAGCAGGTGGACGTGTCTCTGGATGAGCTTTCTTGCGCGGAGCTGCCCAGAAAACGGCGTTTGTTTTAGGCGTGCATCCCGTACTGGAACGGGAAGAGCCTGGAAGGGGTGTTTGGACAATTCCCATAATTCTTGGGAGCGGAACCCCCGAGAGTGGGTGCTGCCATGCCTGTCGGTTCAATGGCTCGA
>NW_010270941.1:311-1516 GCF_000690775.1 Eurypyga helias
TGATTTTAGGGGATGCTGCTTCGTGCCGTCGTTCCTTCACCTTCTCTTCCAGCCACTGCCATCCCTCCCGGGGTTCTCCGCTGCCGTGGGATCCTTGGGAAAGGGTCAATCCTTTCTTTATCCCAAAAGTGGGCGTGCTTTCGCTCCTGGGTGCTGCCTCCTCGCTGGCTGGGCTGGCATCATCCTGACAGCCCCTTCCAGTGCCTGGGGGGGCTACGAGAGAGCTGGGGGGGCTTTTCCCAAGGGCAGGGAGTGACAGGACAAGGGGTGACGGGTTTGAACGGAAAGAGGGAGATGGAGATGGGCCATCAGGAAGGAATTCTTCCCGCAGAGGGTGGGAGCAGTGGGACAGGTTCCCAGAGAAGCTGTGGATGCCCCATCCCTGGGAGTGTCCAAGGCCAGGCTGGATGAGGCTTGGAGCACCCTGGGCTATGGAAGGGGTCCCTGCCCGTGGGTTTGTAACGCACCCCTCGAGAGTGCAAACCCCCTTTGAGGAGAACTGGAGGAGTAAGAGGGACGACTGCGGGTTCAGGCTTCCTGAAGCCAATGCCATGGTGTGGGAGGCTTCTCGGCCTTCGAGGCTGCCGTCTCCCTCGGCCCCGGGCTGAGAACGGGCTGGGGGTCGAAACCAGCACGGGCGGCTTTGGGGCGGAGGGAAGCAGGTGGTTGCAGCTCGGGGAAACGGGGTAAAATTTGTGTTTAAAAGCGGTTTGAGCATGTGAAAATCGTCCCCTTTTTGTAAACTTTCAGCTCCGTTCTTGCTGAACTCCTGCTGTTCTGCTGCTCTTGAGCAACAGCAAGGTCTGAAGAACGCCTTTTCCCTGCCGGAAAACCTCCGTTTGCGGGGACGGCGTGCTGTCCTGAAACACCCCGGATCGTGCCAGAAATCTGCAGGGGGCTGCTGCGGCTTTCCCAGGATGGCACCTCCCCTGGAAAAGCTGCTCGACGTGCCGTAGCCACGCGACCTCCGCGCTCCGGCCGCTCCTGCCCTCTGTTTACAAACATTCCTCTCTCTCCCTTGTGAGCTGGTTTCCCTTTGGATCCACAGCCCTTGGAGCGGGCGAGCTCATGGCTTTGCTAGCGCTTTCCTTTTCCCCAGGAATGACTATCTTCCCGGGTTTTGGCAACGGAGCTTCGGTGGTTGTCTGCCGGGTTGGTGTTTCCTTTTCCCTGGACGGAGCGGCGCAGCCCGTATCCCGTCTCCG
>NW_010270942.1:0-437 GCF_000690775.1 Eurypyga helias
GGAAGGCGTTGGGTCCCCCGTGTGGAGCATCCCACGGAGTGCGGGGGCCTGGCGATTCGGCCGTGTGACTGGCCTGGCCTGGCTGCCCGGAGCACTCCACGGCCCTGGGGCCGGAGGGTGGTACGGTAGTGAGCTGCTAGACCCAGTGACCCTGGTCTGAACGTGGAGCCTGGAAGTTTGAAGAGTTTCTTGGAATGTTCTGCACAACATACAAGTTGAGATGTGTGCCAGCTTTGTTTTGTGGTGTTTTTTGTGGTTTTTTTTTTCCTTGGGAGGTCACATTTAAGTGAAGAAAGCATATAAATATAGAACCACAGAATGGTTTGGGTTGGAAGGGACCTTAAAGATCATCTAGTTCCTCTAGTTCCACCTGCCATGGGCAGGGACACCTGAATGTGATACAAAACTACTCATGGGATGCCATCCAGAGGGACCTG
>NW_010270943.1:0-745 GCF_000690775.1 Eurypyga helias
CCTGACTGAACCCAGCACACTAGCATAAAGCAACACTCGCTCCCACATCCTGTACAGCAACCTACATAAAATCAATTTAAATGTCAGGGGCAGCAATTGACAGTTTTATGTAGCACTGCCGTTGATAATTGCTGTAAAGTGGCATTTGTATACAAAATAGGTTTCACAGAAATAGGAGACACTTCAGAAGATAAAAATGCAATTCCATTTTACCAAGTCACCTGAAAATTTTGACTCAGGCCCAAGAAAGTGTCTGAAAGAATCCCATTATCAAAAACATTTCTCAGAGAAGAAATGTCCTGCAAATTTATTTGGAAAACCTATGTTTCACTGGATTGCACACACGGAAAACTGCATTACAAAGTCCAAGAACTTGGTAAGATTGAGTTCTAACAGTCCACTCTGCTACATTAACAAATTAAAAGATGATAAACTACTATGACATAGATTATTAAGTTTCTTTTAAAAAAGTTAACTTGGAAAAACTTTCTTCACTTGGTCTATTGAATGAAATGAGGAATTACTTGTACCAGTATTACAGCTCCTGTTAAACTTATATTTCCATGTATTCCAACTACAATAACCTTTAATTGTGGCTGAAGGTCACCACCACCAACTCACAGGTGTGTTCTGTAATATATATTTAAGAATTCAAAGACATGCAATATCTTATAAACGTAAGATGAATCTTGACTTAAAGGGCTTTTGCAATGTTTTTATTCGGGTGGGTCAGATCCTTTGCCTT
>NW_010270943.1:765-2798 GCF_000690775.1 Eurypyga helias
TTGTAGCAGCATCAGGCTGGATGAGGCTTTGAGCAACCTGGTCTAGTGGAAGGTGTCCCTGCCCATGGCAGGGGGGTTGGAACTAGATGGTCCTTAAGGTCCCTTCCAACCCTAACCATTCTGTGATTCTATGATCCTCAGCTTCACATGAAAATTTCATCACTCTGTTTCCTGAGACAGTGATCACCAGCTTTCCCCAATTCTGTCCTGGCCTAGGAGGCCAAAAAACACAAAAACAAAGCATAATTCTTTTTACAGTTCACATCCTTATTATTCTGAAAAGCTTCTGAGTCCGTCATATTCATATTCTCTGCTTCCCTTTCGAGGATGTCACTCAGACCCATAGTAGTGCTCACGTTTGTGTGCCTACTATTTAATACAATTTTATTCCAACACCTACCCAAAAGCATTCTAAACACAGCACAATATATTTGACCGTTTATAAGGAGGGAACTTAAAGCTTGCCCTGCTGCCATCTACTATTTCTAAATGCAAATACTGGAATGTAATCAAAAGAGATAGGAGGGACAGCAAATTGCCAGTAAAACCTATCAGAGTGAACTGCTGCTTTTCAAGAGAGATCACAGCGACTCCATACACTAATGAAAACCAGTTCTCTGTGCACTCACACTTGAACTGAAGAAAACTTTACCTTCCCTGGGGCCAAAGACCTCTTCGATATCTGCAGAAAACAGGAAACTTTCCTTCCCATTGTTTCTGTCCAGCCTGACCATTGTAGCAGTTCGCTATAGCTAAACATGGGAAAAAGTCCCTTTATTTCCTGTTCAGGACAACCTCCTAGCATATGGGAAGAAATTAACACACTCATACAGAATATAACTGCCAACTTCCAGGCATTATTCTTAATAAACAGGATCTCACGCAGTGTCACAGAGATAAATGAATGAGGAGTAACCTTAAGGTAAATGAAAAGTTATTGCTATCAGGTCTTCACCCTCCCGCCCCTGCCTGCATGAAGAATGCTTCCAGGTGTATTACAACATATTTAAATGTGGCAACCACATCCAATTAGTTTTGTAATTTCTATTCATTAATTCCATTATTATTATTAATGGTAGGTACGTGTCGTTTTGTGTAACTGAACTACCGAATCAACATCTCACTAAAAAATGAACCTTTCCATGCAGAGAAAATGAAAGAGAAGATATTTCTATTCAAGAGGTCTCCTCTGTGATTCTAACCCATAGAAAGATCTGCCAAAAATATTTCCAACATTGTGAAGCAATCTACAACTTGTCATTTTCAAACTCTTAAATCAGCCACCTCGTCTTGGATACCCGGAGGTCTCTTTCACTGTTAAGGCTGAGATCAGCTAAAGACAGCTCACGTTGTGCTCTCTTTAATTACAGAACCTTTAGCTACCACTTGATAATTACTGAAACTTCATATTTTATCATAAAATAAATGAAAGTAAGCAGGCAAGAACCAAATGCAAAGGTAATGATACTTTCATACCTGACTGTATTTGAGGGTATCTAAGAAACTGCACTTCTACCTTACTGCTACCTACGCACACTTCCACCACTCAATAACATTGTTAACTTCTGGTACCTAATTTAACACGGCAAAAGCCAGAGATGCCTGTCTTATTAACACAAATCCTACAACATGAGGAAATCTCACCACTGACATGTCATGTCAATTTGACATGTTTCAAAGGGGAGGTTGTGTGTTTTTTCATTTTTAGAAGGACCAGTAACTATTCCATCTTCCTTTTCTACCTTTTCCATGCAATTCTTCATTTCCAGTATTCTCCCCCTCCTGTTTCCAGAACACACCTTCTCCTGTACCTTCACGCCTCCCATTCTTCCTATTTATCACTGTTGTTGACTACTGTTGTCCTTCACTGAGCCCTCTTTCCTCACCTTTTCCCCATACATTAGTGTTGATGCACAACACTAATGCAGCTACAACTCACACTTCAAGCATCTAAAGTTTGCATCCAAACTCTAAAAATATCACGTTCAATATTTAAAGGTACATGAAGAGAAGGAAGGGATGCCATCCAGAGG
>NW_010270944.1:0-935 GCF_000690775.1 Eurypyga helias
AGGGACGGCCACGGGCGGAGCGCGCCTCGCGTGGGCTCTGCCCGGGGTTGGCTGCAAACGCGCAGAAACGTTATTGATGGCTTTTTCTTGGGCGTTGGAGATGCTGGGTGCTTTAGACTAATTAGACAAGCCAAAAGCCTTTTGAAGATTAAGCAAATTGGACAACCCTTGTTAATTAGAACATAATTTAAAGTTTGAAATTATATCACTCATGAAGTAGCCTAATTAGTATGACGATATGTTAATAGCCTACTGAGACACGAAGCGCGGAGGTTTGGCATGAACTCCTTAAATGCTTGCAAGAAAATCCTCTTTCCTACGTTGTCATTAATAAAAGATTTCTATAGACTTCAGCCTTTCAACGGTGACATACAATTTATAGTACACACAATGCATTAGCCCATAGTGCTGCTCAATTTTTTTACTATTATGAAAACTAATAAATTCGTCAAGCTGAATTAAGCATACAAATCAGATGAGGCATAACAGATTACATATTGAAGCGCTGTGTCTCCCGAGCCTAAATGAAATTTCAATCTAATAATTCCTTCCTGGCCCGGCCATAATTTGTTTAGAGATGTTGTTCTACTTCTTTCCAAGCGCTATTCGCACCATAATTAAATGATACTCAAGCTTTTAACTTTGATTTATTTCATTTCTCCGAGCTGGCGACAGTGAGAGCTGATACAATGTAATTTTTTTTTATTTCCCTTAAAATTACCAAGTCTGCTGTTTAGGTGAGAAATTAAACACCTAAGCACTTATTTTAACCTCCCTCCTGCAAAGTGAAATTCATGGAAATAAAGCCGGCCACCTTCAGCGAAACTGACTTTCCCCGATTTCTTTGCTCGCTCCCTTGTTTTGCCCCCCTTTTCCGAAGGCAGAGCCGGGGAAGTTGGTGGGACAGCGGTGCTCTTTGGCGGGAGGATCCCTCC
>NW_010270945.1:0-16038 GCF_000690775.1 Eurypyga helias
GCCCTGATGGCTGCAGCCGGCATCCTGCGGAGAGCAGGGCGGGAGAGCCAGCGAGCGACCCCCGGCTGCTGGCAACACCTCCGCGTCCTGCAGGAAGGAGGCCGGGCTGTGAAAAGGAAGGGCCGAGTGAGGACACTCGTAGCTTTGATTTTCACACGGTCTGTTTATTTATGTAACGCACCGAATTGCCGTCGCTCCCCTGGGTCCGACACCGGGGAGCACAGCCGAAGGGCCGAGCCTGGAGCGCTGCTCCTGGGGATGCGGCTGAGGCAGGAGCGAAGGACGGGAATGGCGAGGCTTGGCCCAGCTCAGGCGACAAACGGCGGCGGAAGGTGCCCCCTCGGCACTCAGCACCTTCAGTGAACACCCCAGCACTGCCTGCTCCATGCCCGTCTCTCCACTCCTCGCTCGTCTACCATGAGTGGGCGCCCAGGCCCGGAATGGGGAGAGACAGGGTTAGCTGAAGTGGAAAAGGTTTGGGCCTTTCGGAATCAGAAACGTGGGCCACGTTCCCACTGTTTCACCGAAGCCCGTCGTAGCCATGCTGCATGGCATATGGATGTCCTGAGTAATCACAGATTTGTTGCAATACTTTGGCGTGGGGAGATAGCAAAATGATGCTGGAGTACAAGAAAGCAGACATCTGTGAGCATTAGTATATTCTATTTTGTTAAAAGATACGTTAGAAAATAGGCAAATGTCACGTTATTAATGTAAAAATTAAGTTTTTACATTTAAAGCTGTATTTTTCTAGAACATCTTGTATTTCAATAGCCTTCAGTTACGTTACATCATTTTCCACAACCTTATATGTGTTTTACTTCCTGTAGTTTCTCCATCCACTTTTATACCACTTGCCGCGTCGGAATGGTCCAGTGTCTTTGTCTTAGTTACACATTAGCTCTCCTACCCCTTAGGAAAGAGGAAAAGGCTTTATTCTGCTTCGCAGAAGCTCAAGGGAAAATCACCACTGAGTAGAACAGGGGCAGAGTTGCCACACGCACGCATATGCAGAACGGTGTCGGTAATTCAGTAGTAACTCAAAGCAGGGGTGCATCTCCATTTGGGTGGTAACACAACTCTCCCAAGATTCAGTGCAGGGCAATAAGGCATTTACGCATGAAACCGTCCCAGACTGCCGTGCGTATGTGTCCCGTAGGCTTTATCAACTGCACACAGGCTTTAAAGGCTTCAGTTAAATTGGAGCAGGAAGGTCTTCATGTCCAGTCCATTTTTACTATTGCTCTGGACAGCTGTGCCAGATCCTGAGCAGAACAAGCGTCCCTTCTGTGCGTATTATGGCATTGATGCAGCATAAATTGTAATGTGTTATTTCCAAATTAATATATTGTTGTGTAAGGACAGACCTGAAGTGGGAACTGGGTGTCTACCGCTGTCATAAAGAACTTTTATTAGTATAAAATAGCCTTTCTTTCATTACTTTGACGAATAGGGCGAGTCATGGACGAGCACGTTGTACTGGATGGCAAACAGAGAACAAAAAGCTGCGCTGTGCCCCCAGAGAGCTTACAGTCTTATGTAAACACAGTCCTATAGGTGTCATTTGTTTCTGGAATCTGTCATATTCTTTTAAAAGCAAAGAAAATAGATGATAATAACTGCACAGGGTTGAACTGGAGGTGTTCACAGTGCTTCCCATCCTCCTGAGCTGCCAGTGTGAAATTCACAATTTGGAATTATTTGGCTGGACTCTGCCAGGGCATCTTTACCTTCTATGCTGTGGAGGTGCATGGGAAGAAGCCCTTTCCCTGTGGATGCTGAGATGACAATAGCCCTGTACTCTAGAGGTTGAGAGCTGTGCCCAGTGTTCGGTTTTCCTTACCCTTTCACATGTTCCACAGCTTTCAGTGCCAGCCATGCACGTACACATGCTCAGCTTCAGTGCACGTTTTTAATCAGATTTAGCTCCTGTATGTTGGCATCTTTCTCCAAGAGTAGTTCTGTTCTTTTCAGTGGAAAGATTGGTCAGGATTTTTTACCACCACAGCACGGTCATATCTTTGACTATGAAAACCTCGAGCAAATTGTACTACATGTGCCATCTGCAAAATTAAAGGGTTATAATTTGAACAAAGTAAAGGTAATTTTCATGGTAATGTGCAAAGGTGCTTCACGATGACATTATTTCCTTGTCAGCGCTCTATGGCTCTGCTTTTATCTATAGACTTGCATAAGGGAGGTTGACATGAATGGTGAGAAGTTTTTATTTACTGGGAACCCAAATCTGGCATCCTATTCTAGGGTGAACAATAAATCTTAAAAGCAACTTGCATAGCTTAAGCCTTTCCTTGGATTGAGAAGTGATTAAAAATGTTTTGTTGGAACTTCATCACTAGAAAGCAAAACTGACTGGATGTAAAAATACCCAGCCCAAAGGGGAAACAGTTCAATCAAGGGATTAAATGAGGTGGTCAAAATGCAAAATTCCTATACATCACGTCTCCCCAGTTCCAACTGAATACATCAAGGGTGTGTTAGGAGAAGGCTTCCCAAGTTGTGGCTGTTTGCGATCTCTGCTGAGGCATGGTGAAACCATCCCTCCATTTCTTCCTAACCTGTTTATTTTGTCAGGTCATTCCCACCAACTTAGACCTCATTTCCACCTTTTCTACCTGCTGCTTCTTGCCCAACAGCTCAGCTATAGACTGCAGCGCTCAGTGTTCTCTGGTTATTGCCTAGGAGTTCACCAGGATCCCGACCCTTGGCAGTGTCTCCTACATGAGGCCACTAATAATAAAGAAAACATTTAAAAAATAAGGTATGCACTGTTCAGTGTGCAAAGATTTGTGCAAAGTTTCATCCTCTTTTTTGCACATAAAGTCTAAACTTGATTTTCATCAGTATAAGAAATTATGTTGTCATGACTCAGTCTTCCCTGATGGTAAAAAATTCTTCACTGTCCCATTGGTTCTACAATCATTCTTCCTCTCCGTTTGCACCGGGCTTCATGCCGCCCCTTTTTCCACTGCTGGTTTATGGTCCTTGAGACAGACAGATGGACAGAAACACATGAATACACACACACACCCGCGCATTTTACCCTTGAGAGTGTGATGCCGAATGCCACCAGCATACCTGCGTCCTGTTTAAAACGCCGCTTAAGTGGAAAATTCAGGAAGTGTGGCAGTAGGGATGAAACAACGCGGTTAAAACAGCCACTGACCCCGGTCTCTCAAAACATATATCTGCCCAAGGCAAATATCCTAATACTCAGCCATATTTTAATTTTAACAGCAGCCTTACCGCTGCTTTCTGGGGCCACCACTGGGGAGAAAGAGGCCTCACTATTTTCCCTGCCCCAGTGCTCATACTCCACATAGGCTTGACTAGACTTTATTTTGGCTTCTGCAACGCTTTCAGGGCAGACTGACCTCTTTACCAGACGCTAGCTTGTCATAACCTTCAGGCATCTGAACATTTTGTATTACCGACGTAAGGGAGTAGTTGAAATTTATTCTCCTGTCTTCTCCAACCGTGACAGTTCCCCAGGACAAAGGTCAGCCATCGCGGAGCATTGCCCGTGTGCCCACATCTGCTCAAGGTGCTTTTTCAGAGGTTTCTGCAGCTCCTTGCGTGGCCTTTGTCACGTTCCCAGTGGCAAAGAGCACCCGGCGCAGCCACCTCCGTTTCTCCAGGGGCTCCTGAAGTTGCCAGCTCACCTTGTTCAGGCCCCGTTTCAGGCTGAACATTTTTGTTGCAGTTGGGTGTGCTGGGTCAGAATTACGTCTGGGCAAGCGATAAATCTTTTACACAGCTTGGGTGAGTGTGATTTGTACACCCAAAGGACACATACAAATCCTCGAGCATCACTCCTTTTCCCCTAAAATCTTCACTTAGAATTTGCATTTTACATGCTCATAACAGTCCCTTCGATGTTAGGCAAAACGTTGGCTGCCCATTTTCACCTCATTTTGCACTCTTTGCCCTGCTGTGAATTACATCGCGTACCAATGACCTCCATGGGCTCCCAACTGCAGGAAAACGCTCAGTCTCCCCTTGGCAAGGGGACAGGAGCACAGCACACACTTGGATGGATACTGGGAGGACAGGTTGCCGTTAACTCCTCTGCAGTGGTCAAGGTGTCTGTAGAGCCTCTCCATCCACTGGCCATCAACCAGCGCACTCGCAGTCACAGTGAGAGGGCTGACCAGGATCTCTGCAGCGGCAGGAGACCAACTCCTCAAGGCAAATGAAGGGAAAAAAAAAGATTGGACATGTTTGATGTGTGCATGACTTAAATACCAGAGTACTAATCAGATAGTCCCAAATGAAGTACACTCCTTCTGCTCTGAGCGATTTCTAATTCTCCTGGCCATCATAATACTGCAAAGAGTGGCTCAAAATTGGTCCCTTCTGGAGCAAATAAAAAGCAGAAGGGAAGAAAGAATATTGTTTATTACTCCTTTCCCATACGTGTCCCTCCTTCAAACAAAGTAGTATGCAGTTACACGGGCGATTTAGGGGCAGCAGCTGAGCAGGAATAACTATAAAATTCATGTTTTAATAACAACAACAATAATAAGCACACAACAGCATTTATAAGCCTAGTTACGGGCCTGAGATATCATATCCATAGCAACTGCAGCAAGTGGTGAATGCCATATATTTAGAGTTCCCGTGCACCTGCCTAAAATAGCCGCCGATAAATTATGCTGATGTTTGTGCCTCTTTGGCAGTGTTTTAAAAGGCTGTCGATGCACCCTGCAATCGCGCCGAGCCCTCGCGGCACGGCACAGCACCGGCAATTTCACTTCCGTACCAAACCTCCGCGTTCTCGCGTTCGTCTCTCCTTTCGTGTTTCTGAACGTGACAAATTAGCCAAAAAAAAGACACCTCGAAGGTGAGCGCGGCAGCGGGAGTGAGCGATAGGTGCCGGGGAACAGCTGCCGCTTGCTTCCAGCGTCTGTCGGCTTCCCCGCTCCGGCACCGCGGCTGTCAAAACGTGCCTACCGTTAATGTATTGAATTAATAAACTGTTGCAAGTAATTAGGGCTCCATCCTGCTCCTGTTGCAGACGGTAGCAACGTGATCATGCTGCATATTAATGGCGTGCATGTAAATCGTTTACAAAGAGTTAATGAATGACTGAGAGGTGTTTGAATACATGGCTAGTCAGTTGTGGAGATTGTTACGGAGTCCAACAGGTCAATCGCGTGCTTGTAACCGTGGCTTATAAGCATCTACCAGACCATCTGTTGATGTGCTTATTGCATTTTATAACACAAACTCCTGATGTCTGCAACATGCTTATAGCAGCTATTAATCTTGTATTATTAACTCTTTCAAAGCAACTTATATTTTAATTTTTATATGTAATATTACCAGCAAGAATTCCACCAACCTAAATGGGAGAGGGATCAGACTTTTACCCCATGTAGTGGGCAGAAAGCATCTGTCTCTGCTATATTGTATGATTTTTGCGCTGAGCACTTTGGGTTTTCACCTCTTAAACTTTGGATGGACATGAATCCTATTGAACAGAAACTGGGCCCTCCTGGGTGCCCTCTGAGGCGATGTGATGCCGACCCACGACAGTGAGAGGGACGTGATGTAATCGTATCAATACCTGGAGGAAACCTGCTGCATTTTCCAATTGAACAGTAACATCCATCCCCAGATCTTAAAATGTGTTTATAGGCAATTAAATGTCACAGTTCATTCGTAAGGAGGATAATTATTGCTGCTGGGAAGAAAGAAGCACAGGTGCAGATTGACTCTAGTGACTTGAAGCTCACCCTTTTACCTGCAGGAGAATTAAAAGGACCATGAATGCTTCTAGGTTTTCTGGTTGGTTGGTTGTTTTTTTTAAACCTCGGGTATACAAACATTTCTTTGAAACAGATTTCAAAATAAACTTCTTATTTCTCTCTGTATTTGCAGTTGACTCAAGATGCAGCTGGATATATGAAAATTAAGATTATTTGTTCTAGTTTGGTAGAACATATAAGTGGAACCCAAAATAAAGTAAATTGTGGGTTAAATTATGGACTGTAGGTATTCGTTTATACCAAATCTTTGATAGAGTTCTATACAGAATAAAAAGACCTAAACAGTACATGTGATGATACATACATGAATATGTTTTCACTTTTTCAGCTTTCCATCAGTTCGATGAGGTGCTAGCATCAAAACTCCTGCAAACCTAATGAAATCCAAGCTATCTTACATCTGCGAGGGGGAAAAAAAATGTTTTTTCAAGAAGATTATGGAAAAGCACAGCCTTAAAACTAATAAATTGGATCTTCAGCATGAAAAGCAAAAAATGATTCTGAAAAGTATTGAAGAAACAAACCCCTGACTCCTTGGTTGAAACAGGATTTTTTGACTACCTATAAAAGCCAGATGCTTTTTCAAAAAGATAAAATTATCGTTAGATTTTAGGGTAAATCAATGTACAACCGTGAAAGACTGCATATACATTTAAATGATACTGGAAACGTTTTAAAGCAGTTGGAACACATTTCCAGGTGGTGTGGGAATGTGTAAATATTAGCACATTCTGAAGGTTGGTTTTAAAAGGCCCTTCATACTCAATAGGTCTTGACATCAATTTTCCCCTCATTTACTCTCGGTGTGTGTATGTGCACGTCAGTGTGCTGTATGACCACCACATATTTTAAAATGGATGACTCATGCAGTGGCAGCAGAAGGAATACTGGTGTAGACATGGAGGATGTGGAAAGAAGGTAGTTAATCATAAGCAGCTTGGGAAAGAAATTTCTAATCAGTCTTTTCCAGGACATGCCAAGTATAAGAAATTACAATATCCCTTTGGAAGATGGCTTTCCATCAGCCCCTGGGTACTCACTGCCTTGAGTCCATTCCCCTACCCTTATTCTCTACACCCCCTATCAGTGTTCAGCCTGGACACGATGCTCATGCTGTGGAGTATGTCCTTCTCAACACGTTGTTTAGAAAACTTCTGCATTTAAACACATCAGTTGAAGGTTTAGAAGGCTCTTGTTTTGTCTACTAATAAAATGATCTTGAACCAGAAATACCAGCTTCAAATATTTTCAAACTCTAGGTCAAATCAGAATACAAGATATGGATTTAATGCTGGTTTTGTTTAGAATTTTAAAAGAATTAAAAACATCTGGTTCTTTTTTTTTATTGTGGAGGCTCCAAGATCATTTATTTTATTGCAGTCGTAGTTTTCTCTTTCTGTACTTCCACTACCTACAAACAACCTGCCAAGAACACATGAGCTATGTGACTAGACTGAATCCATAACAGAGGAATTACTCAAAAAATGGACTTTGAATCTCAGTTGTTTAAGGCCCAGTTACCAGCCAATTATAACCCCAACAGAGACAAACTGTCTCCTTTACATAATGCTTTTGTTAACTCCTCTGTATTCAACGCCACGTGGATACATTCAAGCTACTGCTTTTTTCTGGATGGACTCCTCTAACCCTGTCTGTACTTTTATTCTGCCCCTGGAGACAGTCACAGCTAAAATTCAGTCCAAATTGGGAAGATGTAGAGTAGCAGCTCTTGAGACCAGACATCAAATAGCTTATATACATCAAGTATACCTTTCTCAGTGACTTCAGACCACTATTCCAGCAAGTTAACAAATATCTGGGATAATTATTTATCCGACTAATTTGAGCAAACCAATCTAAGCATTTCCCCTAGCATCTCTCCTAGCCACCAACTCCCCGTTTTCTTCTCTCAGAGCATTTCTGAAACTGGCATTCATGCCAATGAACTGGGGGAACACTGAGAATTTGTCCTGGAGCATCGTGTGAGCTTCTGGATTTGTTTTGTGCGAGAGAGTTGTCATTTGCCTGGAAGTTCCCATAGTGAATTTATTGGTCTTCTGACGTTCCTGGCGCCAGGTCTGCATTCCCATAAAACAAGCCAGAAGAAACTTTGGAAACAGAACCTTTGTAGTATCCACATATTGGGCCATATTCAACTCCAAAGTCAGCAGGTGCAACTCCCATTGATTTCAGTGGGAATTCTGTCTGCTTACGCGGGAGCTGAACTTGGTCCATAGTATCTGGGCAACTTTCCCAAAAACTCTCTTCACTGAATGCCGGGAATGAACCAAAGCTTAATACACTTCTCTGCTGTCCCTAGGAAAGGAATCAGTCTGTCTTTTCAAGAGATTGTAGAGGAAAAAATACCTGCTAGTCTCACAAAGCTGCTTTTGCCATTGTACTCCAGTGTGAATATCTGAAATGTTCTCATGAACTCACACTTACCCTTGTTTAAAGATTGTCTCTCCCAGATCACCCTTTTTTTTTTTGAGGCTTAAAGGGAAGAATTGTTTTAGTCTCATTTTTTATGACAGAATATTCATTATGCAATGATTTTTAAACATCACTGAAAAAAACCTTCTAATGCGAATAATTTAAGAAAGAATCTTTCCTGAAAAAGAATGATTTTGACTGAAGAAATAAATGCTTTCTGCTAAGTCATCTCACACAGAAAAATACCCAGCTGCGTTAGATAATATTTTACTTAAATTCCTCAGAGGGGAAGGAAAACTCTCAGGTACATTTTTAAGACCCTCACTCTTTAGGATGTGTCACTGAAACTGAACATATGCTCAAGTGCATTCTTAAATAAGACGCTTTTGAATAAGGTCTTACATAACCGTATCTTCATACCAGAGGATTTGCATTTTGTAGTATTTGCTACAGTAAGTGTAGATAAATTAAAATAGTATTATAATCTCCAGGCAAAATTACATGTGGGTTAAGCATGAGACTCCCATTCGTCAGCGAAATCTGGTGAGAACAGATTTGTCAGGGGGATGTCCATCATTGTAGGGGCAGGATCTTATCAGAGAAGGCTGTTCTCACAGGAATTAGGCTAGATTAGTTTGCATAAATTCAAGATAAACTGCTGACTGAGATAGTAGGATGCCTGGATACTTTCTCCACCTTCTCAATCCAGATGGAAATAACTGCAACGAGGCCACATCGTTACCTGCTCAAGTTGTCAAAATGTTCCTCCCATCATAGTCCCACCATATTCACTGTCAAATATGCCTTTGAAAAATCCTCTCATAGGCTTCTAGTTGGCTTAAATCTGCCCATGTATGTTTATGAAATGTTATTTTCACTTTCCAACACACAAAGTTGTAGGAATTCTCCTAAGGAGGCAGCAGGGGCGGTTCCACCCAAGAGAGACATCCTGGTGAGAAAGCAAGCCGTGTGCCAGCGCTGCCGGGAGATTGAAGCTATTTTCTTCCTCTCTTTCTAGGTGGTGACTTTTCCTTTGCTCCCCTCCAAGTACTCACAGTAGCAGCTATTACTCACAAATCAAACCAAACCATGCCATAATTGTGGGATCTTTTAAATTGTTCTTAATCCAGATTATCATCTTTTGTAGGTGGACTCCTCCGAACAGATTTTGGTGTCACATATTAGCTTTACAATCTCAAGGATCAAGAACAAGCGTGTAAGTAAGACGCACCCACGTCCGCTGCGTTGAGGGGAAACCGTGGCAGAGGACTGATTCCCTTGAACAGGGGAGAGGATTTCTACAAAGTGCCTTCCTACAGGGAGCCAAACGGCAGGACTGTGTCATTCAGCACTGCGACTCAGCACCTTAAAGATACCATTTAGCTAATAAAGTATATTAAAGAGCTATCAACTTCTTAGACAAAGCCAGAAGAACCATGAACACAATGCCCAGGAAAAAAAGTTGTCCGTTTTCTGAGTCAAAAGATGAGGCAATCCTAGAAGAACTGGTCCATAAAGGAGCCAATTTCTCTTCGAACTTTTCATGCATGGTCCTAAACACCATTCTGCATCAGCTTAACCCAAAAAGCCAAAGCTTTTCCTCATTAGTAATATTTGTGCAGAGCTTGGCATGGGAAGAAAAGTACGTTATAAGGCATCTTCTGATTTTAATGGGCTTGAAGTACCTCAAGAGGTGACTTTGATGAGTATCAGCTTTCTGGAGGGTGTCCTTGCTCTTGAAGGACAAGAAGAGTAGACCTGTATAGCCACTTTTTTCTCTGGATCCTATGCATTAGTCCTGGCATTTAAACTTTGAAGCTTCCTGGATTTCCCACATGCTATGTCGCCATGGAGCACAGCACGAGCCACTCTGGCTGTAGCGATGATAGAGTAGTTTTATCGCATGTACTCTAATATTGCCCCTTGTAAAGCGTAACACTCTTGAGTAGTCATAGTAAGCTGAAGACAATCAAGATCTTAAAGGGTAATATGTTTTTATGTGTTTAGTAGCTTCTGGCACTATATAACTGCAGAGCCCAAACACAGCATTGGCCACTCCAAATCATGCAATTAATATCACGTAATGCGCAGTGCTGCTACCCTGGAATTCTGACACACCAGAGTGATTTCCAGTACTTCCAGTCCCTAGTAAAACCATTATCCTTTCTATTGTGCATCACGTGCTTATGCTGGGCAACACTGCTCAGGACTGCAGTGGCGTCATTGCGATGGAAGGACAGTTTTCCACACAGACGCCAGTGTAAGCAAGTCGAGAATTTGGCTTTTTGCTGCCTAGGGATTACATAAATTGCAGTAGAAGAGAATTTTTCAACTGCAGAGTAAGTTTTATTTGCTCATAGGACTCCAGGACTATTTTCCTCTAATCTAAATCTCCAGGACTTTTTTCCTCTAATAACCACCTCTCGTCCCCACTTTATCCCCAAGTCAGGACATAAAGCATCAGTAAGTTTAATTTGCTCATAGAACATCTCCAGGACTTTTTTCCTCTAATAACCACCTCTCGTCCCCACTTTATCCCCAAGTCAGGACATAAAGCATCTCCAGTGTTGCACAGTGTGACCTGACACGTCCCTGCAGTGTGAGCGAGGCTTAGGGCATTGTACTCAATCCCCCGGATAGAATCAACGTTTTTGACAACTTCTTTCCCTTCTGCCCCAATAAGAGTACTCCCGGGAGTCAGCTTGTCCATGTTCATGCCGGGGGTAATCAAGAAAAGACTGGAACTGTATTGCAGCGCAGCCATCAGCCCTTTCCCCTCCGAATGTAGATGTGGGTGATGCTCCTCTCAGCTCTGGCATTCAGCACTTCTGCAGCCTCTGCATTTTTGTGACTGTCCAGGGAACAGAACATGTCTCCATCTTCCCATCTGCTCTCTGAGAATAGCTGGAAATTAGGGTTAAAACCTGCCTGGCCTTTGGCTTTACTTCCCTCTGCCTCTCTGTAGGAGTCACAGGAGAACCATGACTAGAGCAGCCTGCTGGCACTGCACAAGCCTTAGCAGCTGATCACGGGTTCGTGTGCCCTGAAATCTTTTCTGAGATTCCATGTGAAGATGCCTGTAGAAGGACTTACCAAAAAAGAAAAAACAACCAAAACTACACACCACTAAACCAACCCCAAAAATCCAAGAAACACCCAAAGCCAAACCACCCCAAAAAACCTGCTCGAGAAGGTCATTCCAAGATCAATATTGGAGGGCAGAACCCAGCTCAGCCTGAATTACTCATGCAATTTTATAGGGCATTACTGTACTTATGAAAAGTGGGTTTGAAAGAACTCTTTTTTGGAAGGATGGCTGAGCAAGAAGCAGCATTGTCACTTCAACGCACTCCTTACTGGCCATCGGTAAGAGGTATGTGAACAGCAGCAGCAAACGACAGTAGCAGTGTTTGTACAATGCCTTGCCACTTCAGAAAATTTGGTTTCTGGTAATGAACTATCACATATGCAAGACTAACACAAATTAAGTCTGTGATACACCAAATGTCATCATGTTTTCAAATTGAGAGCATCTTGCTCAGAAACTATCTTTCTTTTTGGGTTCCCAGTGCCGTAAAACCACCCTCCTGCAGCACACACATCCCAGCACCTGGGAAACGAGCACAGTACAGAATGGAATAGTAAAGAACAGCTTTTTTCCCCATTAGTGGTATTTTGCTCCTTCCCACAGTAATTAGAATTCAAATAATGTTCATGTTCCCATTCTTATGTTAAAATTAATAGTAGACTGCTGGTATTTCAGCTAGACATTAATTGTATAATATTCATACGACAAATGCTATTAGTTTTAGAAATCTTCCAGATAAACTTACATAAATTTGTCACCACAAACCCATTTAACAACTTTTGTGCATATTGATTAGGGCTTTTCTATAGCAATGCCAGAATCCTGAATAGTCCAATGGTAGCTGCCTGCTTCTAAATAAAGGAAAATACCCAGCTGTATCACTCCACTCTTTCAGTCTTTTTTTCCTTTTAAGCCTATCGCTTCTCAGTGGCACGTAACACTCAAGAAATTACCTTCATACCAGGACTACATAGCCACAAAACATGTTGTATAACAGATTAATATTTTACAGCTATTATCTTAATATTATTTAAATTTGAGTGATTAGGAAAGGAGAATACGTACAGGTCTTCTGTAGAGATTTGGTATTTAGCTGGTATATGCTTTCCAAAACCATAGTGGGAAATTTAGAAGCCTTTTAATCCACAGGAAACTCCATGAACCCAGTTCACCCTGACAAAACCTTACTGGTAGCAGCGGAACAGTAGTTTTCCAGCAGCCAGACCCTGAGCTGAGCTATGGGGCTTCGTACAGGAAGGGAAAAAAAAAAAATTGCAGACGTGTCAAGGGGAAGATACAGCTTTACATTACATACCAGCCCTATTCCAGCCCACCCTTGCCAACCCCTGTCTTCTCTAGGCCCTCAACTACCGTTCACATTCACTACGAACCAAGAATCATCACCTTAGATGCCATCTGTACTTCTCATACTTTGATCCTACAGAAAACACCAACTGCTTCCTTCCTTTACTATGTACACACAGGTATGCCCTCATTTCCACCTGCTCGTTCCTCTAGCTGGGTTTTCTCCACATCATCCTCACCTGCATGTTATCTTCATAAACCCTGCCCTGTGCTGCAAATAAAAGGAGATTCCCAGCTGGCACAAAGCTAGGAGATCCATTGAAGTCACCTGTCTGAGGATGTTCCTGGATATTGTATTGTAAAAACCTAATAGCGTATTTTATTGTTATGCTATTTGCACTAGACTTACAAACCAGATGTTAGGGTCATTATTCTGCTGTTCCTTGATGATTATACACACTATTCTTTTCTTCCAGTCTCCCAGTGTCTCCTCAGCTCATCCATGACTTTTACCCAAACAAGTGTTTGAAGGGTCAACTTATTTTCAAGACAGGCATGCAGTTTTAATTCAACCCTCTTCTCCTGCAAAAGGTGAATTACAAAGTGCAAACTGGTTTAGTGAAAAACACACTTTAGAAAGCTTTTTAAGAAAAAAATATGGAAAGGTGAAACTACTTGTCTTAGTAACTGAAATGTTGGGTATTAATGCAAAGAAGTACTTAGCTGTGTACTAAATTCCAGAAGCTTATAGACCTCAGCTCTTCGCTCATGACTGTTAGAAAATGACTTTCACAAATGCTCTGCTTTCTGTAACCTGAGTTTCCCCATTTCCCTTCATTGTATCCCTTTGTGCAATCCAGATTTGTAAATCATTCCAGGAAACTTTTTATTAACTCACAAGAGCCCTCCAAGACAATATCCTGTAATTTCCACTGGTCTGAGTCAGACCTAGTCATATCAGCAGAGAAATATCCATGACCTTTTTGTGTCATTTTTCTTTTGGGGATCACAGAAAACCAAAGTAACTTCTGGATAAAGTTCTGCTTCATGATTTTAAAGGGGAAGATTTTGCCTGTTCTTGCAGCCCAGCTGAATTCACACTGAATAATTTCATTATGCTTCTGTAAATTCCCTTTACTGCTTAAAAGGCACCCAGTATTTTTCTTTCATTGATTACAGCTGAGTAACACAGCTGCATTTCAATGGAAGTGAAGTGATTCCTTTGTATTACAGCTATTTGCCAAGAGCATATGGTATGAGGTGGATAGAGAGGACAACACTGCAGACAGCCATAGCAGAACCTCATCTATCATACTCTGAATCTCCCTTCGCACAATTTTCATATCTTTCCACCACTAGCTGACTCCTCCTTGCCTGGAGGTGTGGTGACACTCGCCATATCCCCCAAGTAGCTTAGCCATCAGATTTCCCATCCTCTCTTACGCTGTGTTATACCCAAGCAGCCGAGGTACCCTATGGAGGAGCTCTTACTGATTTCAGAAGGGACTGGTGGCACTGGGATGCAGAGATTTCTGTCCCACCACAGCCACAGGCTACCAGATGGACTTTCACGGTAAATATGGCCTGGGTGATGAACTACAGGGCAGCCCTTGGCACAGCATGCCCGTGTTTTATTTCTGGCAGCTCCTACTGGAGAACATTCACTGATGCATTGAAACCTTCTCCTGACAAACACACTGCTTCCCAAGAAACACAGAAACTCATCCACTTTTGTTTTCATCCGTTTTCACAGTGTACTTCTGTTGAGCTGACTGACATTTGAATAAGCCCCAGGAGAATTATACCTAGGACGTTTCTACTAAATATTGCCGTTGTAGTAGGAGGGTGCAAATGCAAGGGAGGCATTTGGAAGAGACTTGTAAACAGTTGCCTTGATTCTACCTAATTAGAGTGTTACATTGTCTGGTGGGATCCGCTCCCAGGAATGTGCATAGCCTGGATTAACTTTTCCAGAGCCAGGGTGGCAGACTGTAAGCAGTCAAGATCAGGAAATTGTAAATGGAGATGGGTCGCTTTTGAACCTCTTTTCCTGGGGACTTTTTTACTGGTGAGCCAAAAAGAAGTTGTTTCTCCTGATACTACTGCAGCTGTGCCTGCATAATCGAAGGGTCCAGTTGTTTATTAAGAAAAATTGCCATTTATCCTCTCTTTTTGAGGCTGGTCATGAAAAGCAGCGTGGTCCAAGGAACTATCACCAGAGGAGGATTTTAAAGTCCTGGTTCATTCTAAGCTTGCTTTTGACCTATTTGGCAACCTTGGCCAAGCCACTTCTTCTGCCCTTGTTCATACTCTCCACATTTTATTTTCCTGGTCCTGGGGCTCTACGAGTGTCTGTACAGGGATGGCCCTGCTGCAGCTCAGGGTGATACAAGCCTATGGTAACATGTCTAAGGAGATTTCAGAACTGCATCACCTGGGTACCATGGGTAGCATCCTTTTCTCAACACGGCCATAAATTCTTCCATAGACCTAATTTATGGTCAAAATAAGCTTGTATTTTCAGGTCTTCTTTTTCTGTTCTTTTATTCCCCTAATCTCTCCCTCTTGCTTATGTCAGCACCTGTTATTCCCCCACATTCTCATACATATGGCTGTGGAAGAGCCACCAAGTATGTTCTGAACTGCTTCCTTCTTCAGTACTATTGAATGGTTTGGTACTGGAACGCAAAAATCGTGTGCCCACCAGCTACGCTATCAGGGAATATGGTAGCGCTTCATCCCTGAATAGTCTGAGGGAAAAGGGATCCTGATTTCCTCCGCAGTCAGAACTACCCAGAACTTCCTTGGAACCCTTTCGAGGCGAAGGACTGCTGAGAACACAAATGCTGGTGCTTGAGGCTGGCTAGAAGGTGTACGTGTAGGAGATATCCTGGAAAAGGAAAGGAAGCGTTCTTATTCCTCAGCAGAGAATCAGCAACACTGGGTGATCTTTCCTGTCCAGCAGTAAAGAATCAGACCCTACTTAGGATATATGAGAGATCTCATTAACACAGTCTAGCCATTTATTTCACATACTAATTACTGACTTAATGGCATTGCTGTTTGATTATTTAATGGCTGTAGCATCCTTTTTGATCATTCTTTTGCACACGCTTAAATGTAACAATTTTAAATTAATTAAATGGCTTTGGCTTTCATATTACTCATTTAAATAAAAATTAAGAGAGGTTAAAGATAGCTTTTTGAATAAAAGCTGGGATTCCTGAGATTTTTTTTAACTCTGTTTGCTCAGTTACAGCAGAGAAGCATTTCTAGGTTCTGACTTCTGAATGTACAGAGGGAAAAGTGCTGGGAACCCAGCTCAGCCTGCAAAACCAAGAGCAGTGTTTCTAGGGGGCTGCTGATAACCATCTTTGTGAGAAATTCTAGATGATGTAATTTGGGCAACGTGGAGACTTTCCC
>NW_010270945.1:16053-20299 GCF_000690775.1 Eurypyga helias
ACCATGATTCCCTCTGTAACGACAGCTGAATTTTTTCAGCATGTATTTAAAGCAATTTAAAAATTTAAAAACCACCCCCCAAAAAAAAATCAAAATGCGAACTAAATGTCACGCAAACCTGACACCACAGATCTGACTGTCAGCTCATCTAACATAATGCCCATTGGAAATTTAATCAATTCCATAATAAATTCTTCTTTTATTAATGAGTAGCTGATTGGATTTGTTTTCTGCTAGTTGACGTGTGTGAGTCCACCTGCCAATTACTGTGGCTTTAACCATCATATTTTAAAAAGTTTTGCTCTCTTTGCACCATTATGAAAAGGAAAAACCCACATGAGGAACAAAAGAAACTACCTCAGTGACTGCTCAGTGGAAACACTGAAAACAAATACCCTGTCTGCAAAGTGATATCGGATGAACCAAGTAAACAACCTGGAAAGAAAGAGAGGAAAGCGTTCGTCTTATCCCTTTCAATTTCAGTAATCTTAGACGTTATTTTTGACCACAGCAAAAATCAGACAGAAAGGCAATTTTAAGAAGCTTTAAAAATAAATGTGGCAGGATGCCGGTGGAGCTGCTCCCTGTTCACCCCAGCGAGAGCGGAGTCAGGCTGGGCCAGGTCCGGCTGCGTCCCTCATCCCTGGGATGCCTGGGGTGGCAAACTTGGGGTTGTTTGCTTGCCCGGGCTGAAACGATTTCTGTATATTGGTGTTGAGTGAGTCACTAGCCAGGAACTGCATATCATGCCGTCCATATGCAGGGAGCTGCAAAGATCTGACTCAGAGATGTAAATGTGTGTTGTGGTGACACTTTATTCTTTCCGCCTTTTTCGCTGTTGTGGGGGCAGCAAAAAAACACAAAAACCAAAAACCCAAAGCCTTTTGTCATTTTAGGGACGTTTCCATCAGGAGAAATCAATTTCTTGTTTGTGGGTGTGATCAGAGGCGCATGGAAAAACACACGGGAGCTCGGATGCTCCCCGGGTCAATCGCCTACAGAAAAATCCCCGGAGGTCTCCGGCGCTGAGCGGCAGCGAGACGATACGTGAATCCAATCGCTCGCATTCCTCTCGCCCGGACCACCCACATCCGATGGGAGCCGTGGAGGCATGGAAATCGTTTTGCTTGCGTGTGTGTATGTGTCTGAGCGTGTAACCTCAGCGCTACGAGAGCCGGGCTCAGTTTTGGGGCTCTAAATGCTCAGGCCAAGCCACCCACCCCTGGCTGATCCTTGGCCAGTCGGAGATGGCTCAGGGGGGTTGCCGAGAGGCGCCCAGTAAGCCCAGCTCCTGTGGGGTGCCAGGGGACTGGTGGTGGGAACCACCTGGGTGGCTTTCCCCAGCTCCTTGCCCTAGGGCTGCCCTCGGTGCCCAGCACCCATGGGTCTCCCTCCAGGTCCCGATCCCATCCGGGTGGGAATCCACTCCGGTTTTTAGGGCGCCGCATATTTTGCTCATGACATATGGACTGTCTGGGGGTTCGCGCCAAGAGGTGGGGTGGATTTTATTCCGGGAAACCTGGATCCTCATTGAAAAACCCTCATTCATACAGAGCAAAGAGACGGGGAAAAAAAAAAAAAAATACCCACCCAGCTGCAATGCCTGCAGGCAGGCTCTGCTCCGCTATAAATAGTCGCTGTTTATTTTACACCAATTCACTGCACCGTACCACCGAATCGGGAAGCTGATTTCTCCGGGCGCAGGCTACCTCCACCTTGGCTACCTATGCTGGTGCCAGCGAGCTTTACTTTGGCTCCTTTGTTTCGTTTTGATATATGGAATTATAGTCTGATAAAATCTTCCAAACTGGGATGCCGAGGGAGGAGGAAATGAAAGGTGTACGCTGGTAAGGACAACGGCGCGTTGATGGGGATCACTCAGAAGGAGTGGCTTCTTCACGTTATTTGGAGTTGTAAAGGACTGAGATAAGAGCACAGGTGGGCATCCTGTTGACAGTCTTCCTTGGCCTGAGCAAAATTTTGTTCAGTGCCTTTCCCCTGCAAAATTGCCATTGTGATCAGATAGAGAAGCTGCTGCAGGCTCCAGCTGGACAGGAGAAGCCTAAACCAAAGCATTAGTTGGCCTTTTAAACTTAAACAATTAAAATCAGATCTAGGGAGCACAGAAATTCTAAAAGAAAACACCATTTCTAATGCCTTTTCTCTCATTTCCGACAGCTGACAGGGCTGCTTGAGGCCCCCTTACATTGCTTAAGGTTGGGTTCTTGGTATTGCAACGACTACAAAAACCTGTGCAAGAGCTGCTTGAGGCTGGACCATTGCATCATGCCCATAAACTGCAGATGGATTTTGCATAACCCTCCAGTTTTAATTCTGCTGCTACAGCACGCTCTGGACGTCTGCAATGGTTCCTCCAAGGAGTGAGTGTTCGGAAGTTTTCCAGAGGCTGGAGCAGACAGAAGATCTTAGTCTCAGCGGTGCTGTTCCCACTGGAACTGCAGTTCCCACTGTTCTCTGGGATTGTGCATAAACTCACTCAGGGCCTACTGCAAGCTCAGAGAATTTTAGGACCCTCCAAATTGGTTTTCTGCTTCGCCCTAACCCTCAAAGGCTGAGCAGACCCTAATAGAGTGAATGCAGGCTGCTCATCTGTCTTCTCTGCCATTAGTGGGGAATACACTCAAGTGGCCACATCTTTCCAGAAATCATGACGAGGAGGTATGAGTGCAAGGCTGAAAATCCAGAAAGTCCAGAGGAATGTATGAGAGTGGGTACAACAGTCACACCATGTGCAGGGCCAGAGGAGCTTGTGTTGGCCCTGTGCCTCCTGCCTCGCACCTCCCGCTGCCAGTCCTGCAAGAGAAATTCAGATTTCGTCTTGCCACTCTTGAGAAAAGCAACTGGAGGCTGGAGGTGCTTCGGGCAGACAGGGCGCAGTATGGGTTGGGTAAGGCAGGAACGATGTGCAATGGCAGAAAGAAAGAGGATGGGGGGAAGAGCAGGAGCTACAGGTCTGGGCACAGTCATGCCTTCAGTAGGAATTTTGCAAGTCCCTGTCTGCATAGTGTTGTTGTTGATTTTGCCATCTTTGATCAAGGTAAACAGGACTTGTGTGCACAATGAAAACAAGCAAGCCATGCTGGAAAATATCATGAGTCAATAAGGCTCTTTCAGTGCCTCCACCTTTCCTAACCCCGAGTCAGCAAATGCTTAAGTGCTTGGCGAATCAAGGGACAAGCCCAGGACTCAAAGCCTGGGGCAGCCCAGCCTCCACGCTGGGCTCCAGCCACCTTCTCCTGGTTAATTAAAAGACCATCAATGAAACGTTTAAATACTGGGCAATCAATGTTGTGTTGTGAATAATTGTACTGACACTACTGGAAAGCAGGCTCCCTCTGCATCTGAGCCTTATGCTGGCTGCGAAGGATCCTCCCAAATTAAATTTGTGCATCAGCAATACACTACTTTTCACTTGCTGCAGAGCAGCAGCTCATTGCCTGTACTCCTTCTCACCTCTTTCCTCCAGATACCATCAGCCAGAACTTATGCTCTGTTACAGCGCAGATCTTTTCTTTCATCTGGAGCCGTTTCTTGGGATGATGCAAAGTTTGGTTGTTCCTTAAAGTTTTCTGCATTAGGCTGATGAAAAAAAAAAAATCCAAAGTGGCAAAACGGTTCTCTCTTTTTGTATTTTACTTTGGCTGGATCACTTCCTACATTCTTTTTTATGACGAAGCACTCATGCTTTTTGACATCAAGACAAATGCTGGCAACTTCCCAGGAGCCTGGGAAGTGCAGCCTACGTTAAAAGCTGCTCTGTCTGTCTTCTGGTGTGAATGGAAGTTAGTTGGGGTAGAAGGAGCTTTTCCTGAGCACCAACTCTATGTCCTCTAACATGCTCTCTCAACTTTGCCCCTCAATACGTCACTCTGCAGCCTGGGATGCTCAGAAAATTAAATGTATATTATTAACACAGCACAGACTAATGGCACACCATGTGGGTGCGTTAACTTCGGTTCTTGCAGTCTTTATTCCCTTCTCAAAACATGCTCTCCCTCTCCCTGGTTAAGCCAGAAGGGCCTGGCATCTCCGAGCAGCATTAAAATGCTCATAAACCTTTCTTTTTTTTTTAAAAAAACTTTTTAAAGGTTTTTTCAAGCTCTGATGACAGTGAGAGTCAAACTCACACTTATCATCATCAATCATTTCCTGTTTTACCTGCAGGTGAAAACTCATCCTCTTCCCCACTCACTGGAGAGGCAACAGCAGCTTCTTGATCCTGCTG
>NW_010270945.1:20335-33142 GCF_000690775.1 Eurypyga helias
AGGGGTCCCAGGACAGAAAGTCCTGGCACATCCCTCACACACAACGGTTGCTCCCCCGTGAGTGGCCAGAGCATGTGGGGCAGGTCTTTGCCCGCTGTCATCCTTCCCCGTGGGGATCCCATGTCCCAGCTTTTAAAAAAAAACGGAGCTGAACATCACTGGGAGAAGTTTGTGCTTTCCAGCATGGTCTTTGTGACTCCTTCTGACCTCCTAATTTTCATCCATTTTGCCTTTTTCCTTGTAAGCATGCCTACTTTGTCCTTACAGACCATGGGTCAGTCACTGCTCCCTCCAGTCATGGCTTATCAGCCGACTTCCTTTACAGGCTTTTTTTACTGCCCCGACACCACAGTGATGGTCTCCCTAGAAAGCGGGCAAAGCCTGCACCTCCCACATGGAAACACCACCATGCTCCTTGCCTACAAGAGTGAGGACAAACTTTCTGATCCTCTCAAGTTTACCTGCATGGAGCGTGGCATCACTGAGAGCTGCCAGACACAACCACCCTCTGCCAGCCACGGAGACAGGAACATCCGGAGTCCCTCTGCTCCCTCTCCACTTTGCAGGAGCACCCAAAGGAGTACGTCTGCTCTTGGTGATGCCACGAGAAAGGAACTACTGCAATGAAGAGTCAGGATGCCAGCGGGAAAAAGACATTGGAGAGGACCTCAAGAAACCAGGGGTGGGTGTCATCTGCTCTCCCCACCATGACATCCCTCAGGCACTTAAATTATTTCACTCATAGGGAGGTGCTGGCATCTAAATGGCTTTAATTACTTCAAAGAAATAATGAGTATTGGATACTTGGGAAACTAGAGAGAGAATTCAGCCCCTGCATATATTTTAAATTATATGCTTTGTTAAATAAATGAACACAAGGCACTGAATGATTCTCATTTCTGTGTGGTTTTGAATCGACAATAAAAAACCCCAGGATATCAGATAACGTTTTATTGCAGAATATAAATTAATCTCTGTTTAGCGAAGCAGAGAATATACCACCCAAAAATTAAATGCTGGACTCCTAAAAAGTAAGAAAATTATTAAATAACATAACTAATAATAAGAAAGTCCCACAGAATTATCTCTGTTTTCATCGTATGTAGCTCTTAGAAGCACTTTCGATTATTAATCTGCTTTAATTTCTTGTCTAAAATCAAAAACCCCAGAATTTTATTTAGTTATTTCCATATTAAAAAAACCTTGCCCACACAAGAAATTAAATTATTTTTTATTGCATTGCAGAAATTAAATAGCACTTATTTCTACCCCAAAAGTATCAAATATGGAAGTATGAAAACTCTAATGGAAAAAGAACTGTAGAACTGGTCTTCTATTTGCAATATTTGATATATTCTTCAGAACAATTTTACCATTTTCATTAGAAATATTTGTCTGTCCATTTCATGAAGAACCATTAATTGTAACTACTTTCTCAGCAACTATTTTAATATTTTCTTTTTTAAATTAAATTAAATGTAAGCACAGGTGTGATGCAAAACACCTAGACCACCATCAGTTGTTATAGCTAAGCCACTTTACACCTGATACACCAGTTAATTGACCAGAGAACAGTACAGGCAATTCTTTTTTTTTTTTTTTCAAACTAAACAACATTTTGCTATCTGTTTCCCCTAGAAAAATAATGGTGTTTTTCTAACGCTGGATTTTTTAGTGAATAGCCAGTAAGTAGAATTAAACATACTACATTTTCCAATAGACTTCTGCAAGGTTTTTGTGAAAAATGGTAACTGGGCTGTTCCCAAACGCCCTTTTCCATCGAGTGTAACAGGAATTTATCTGAAAATGGGTGTCAGTCTTTGCTTTGAGATAGGTCTGCTCTCCACCTCAGCACTGCAAGAGTAAACCAGGGGTAGCCCTGCTGCACCCACTGGAGTTGTACCTGTGTACAGTCCCTGAGAGGAAAGCTGGAGGTGAGTGCTTTAGAAATGCAGCTCTTCTCTTAACAGGGATCCAACTTGTAAAACTGAGTTTCTTTGCTAATCTTTAACTCCCTTGAACTTCTAGCCCTTTATTTTTACAGCCCGGAACTTCCCAGTATGCTCAGCCTCCAAATTTCCAACCTGCATCCACTCCTGTTGCATTTTCACCCTCATCAGTGGTGGTGGAGATGCTGCCAATGTTTTCCCTGATGCTACGTGGGCTGTTGGAAGTGGGAGGGTGGAGGATGTGGGCTAAACACAGTTTAAACCTCCATTCTGGGAATTTGTTCGGATTTCAGTATGTGTAAAATATTTTCCTGGGGTTGGACTTCTAATTCCCATTCTGCACCCTAGTTTTTTCGTTTACAAGAAAAGATGCCCCAATTACTTGCTTTTAAAGATATTCAGAGCCGGTCAATTCAGTGACAGTGAACAGTTTTTAAAAAGAACAAATTCTGGCCCTCTGTATCCATCACATGGGTAACCAGTTACCACGGCCGTGATAAATAAAAATCTGAGTAATTCTGAACATGTGTGCCAAGGAGTAACCAAAATACCAGCTGGTAGAGAGCAGTCGTGGTTCTCGTGGCAGCAGGGGTCAGCCCTACCCCCAGAGAAGTCCATCCTATGGCAAAGCATATGCTTGTTCTGCTCCAAAAAATAAAGGAAGATGTGGCAGATATAGTCTGTATAGTTTTATTAGTATACTTTGGTTTTAATTGCCTAAATTGAGTTGTACATGTAAGTGAGGAGTCTTAAATCTTCCCTTCTGATACCTGCATGATACTCCTTACACAGCATTAACAGGCATCATTAGGATTATTAGAATAATGTCTGGAAAACCCAGCTATGAAATGTGACGCCAGTGTCCCAGAAGCTGCACAGACTCAGAGCCAAAAAGATAATCCTTGAATTCCCCAACCTAAATAAATCACAGTGGTTTTCAGGAACTGTTTGCAGGATTGGTAAGATTTGCTCAAACGATTATTTAGATTTTAAATTTGTGATGGCAAAACTACTGGGTCAAATGAAATTAAAACAAAATTATACCTCTCTGTAGAATCAGTGAAAATTTTCCCATCACCGTTTTAGCACATGGATATTATATAAATGTATATATTTATGCTATATCATATAACACATACATTATTTAGGCTTGCATCAAAATGGGAAATATGAATACTAACATTCTGTTTTACAGACATTTTAAATAATCTGGAAAGTGTAAAACTAATGGGTTTTAATTCACTTTTTTTTTCCCTCAAGTAAATCAGTAACTTTTCAATCTGATATGCATTTTTCGCACTGATTCCTGCATTTCCTGATTGCAGCCATGACCAGGGTCAGACCCGATAAAACTCCATGAGAAAGGACAATTCCTAGAGCTTTTTGAGCCAATATTATCTGCCTCAGAGGTTAGGATCATTCAAATAAAGATCAGCACAATATCAGGACTTTTGGTTCTTTATCCAAACAGCTGAGTCTTTTCCAGCTGGCCCATCACAGCTCAGTAATATGGAGTTATATCAGTGATGCTCATTCATATTTCACAGGCTATAATAAACACAGCAAAAATTAGATGAGGTTCCATTTGAGGTTAAATGTTTCCATGAGATAATAATTTCTGTTTATAACAAGAAAAAAAATAAAAAGACCACTGGACTATTTTTAAAACCTCATTTAAACCCAGTATCCAAAATATCAGTGCAGAGCAGACCATGAATGAGACAGGATTATGCTCTCTTCTTCATAGTTTTAAATGTAAATGAGGGCGTCAGGAACCCTCCTGTGCAGAGGCTGAGTGAGAGGGAGCCACAAGCTTTTGTCTTGCCCACGTTACAGGTGGTTTTCCTTGTGCCATCCCCAGTGATTCTCAAGATAACAGATTCTCCTGCCCTGTCCAGGGCAGAGCCTTTACATCCTTGTGCCGCATTCTGGTTTGTCCCTAAAACTTGAAATCATCCCAAGGAAAAGGCACCACATCCCTTCCTGCTCCCTCGCTTAGGGGTTTTGTGGTCCAGCCCCAGCGACCTCCTGCCAGCGCCACGGGGAGCGTGGGATGTCACCATCTGGGACACTGTTGTCGCACGCGAGCATGGAAAGAAAACCAAGGGAAAAGGATAACACAAAGCTCATGTTGGAGGGATGCAGCAGCTGCTGCCAGGGAGCTCAGCTGCATCTGTGAGCACGTGGGACCGGGCAATATCTGCTGAGGAGTGAAGGTTCAAAAGCCAGGGCCATCTAATGCAACAGTAGATTTTGCTATTTCTCAGTGGGAGCCTTCAAGCAAGCACTTAGAAACGTACCCCCACTGATTATACCAAGACATGTGGCTATTTGGAGGTGTAGGTGAGCAGGAACCTACTAGGGAGAGCAGCGCTGCTGCCTAGCTAAAGGAAAGCAGCAGCTGAGTCATTTGGACCTTACCTTAATTGTACCTCACCCGTGTGTTCGAGGCTCAGCTGAAGATGGAGCTGCGATGCGCTGGGTGCTGAGCAAATGCACTGGCAAAACATGATCCCTGGCTGAAGAGCTTCCCAGTGAGATCAAAGGGTGAGAGGTAAATGCATTAGTCTTGTTTTGCAGTTTGGAAGCAGCAGCAGCAGAACATTTACAGGTGATTTTCCCCAAGGTCTTACTAAAAGTCCAAGATGAAGGTTGAGCAGACCTCTGAGGTTGTGTTCCCCATCGTAATCACCCGGCTCTTCTCCCTACCTTGAGCTTGCGGCTGCCTTTCCTGCCCTCTCCTTGACTTCAATAGATTTTTAGAGCATGTAGAGAGTAAAACTTCCATAATTACAGGCACCCATGTGTTAAAGAGCACTCCAAATGCTTTTCTCTGGTTTTGCATCGGAGCAAGAAGGCATAGTTTCTTGTTCCCTAAATCATGCGGTTATTTGGAGTTGAGGTATTTCTGCCTACGGAGCTGTACGTTCTGTTGTTATGCCGTGTTGTTTGTCAGCCATAGGCTGCAGTCTCTTTTCAATAAGCAAACAATAAAATGACTTGCTTTTGTTTCTTTTCAGACACAGAACATTATAGTAGCTAAGAAGTGCCTTTCAGGAACACAGCTTTGCTGGTGGAAGAGTGCTATTAACATGTTACCCCATCCTCCAGCAGCTATAACTCATTGTGCCATTAAGACGGTGTCACGGGCCAATAGCAAAATAAATAGCTATGACAAAATGTTCAGTAAATTATTTTGCAACCTGAGTTTATTAGAAGTGTGTCCTTTAGCCTGTCTGCCTTAGAAAATTCAGGCAAGGCAACGGGGGCTGATCCTACTCTCCCTGGGATGGATAGGAAGATGTCCTGGGAAAGCCAGCAGGTCCCACCATGAGGAAGGGGATCTGCTGCCGGCAACCCACCCGCAGGACATAGCCCAGGCCATGGCACAGGTTCCCTCAATGCTCTGCACAAGGCTTAAATTCATGCTGTACAGGAAAAACCTGCGTCACTGCGGGTGGAAACCACCTTTCCATCACGGGGAGGGGAAGAAATCTCAGATAACTCCAGCAAAATGACCCTGCAAAAAGCTCCAGCGAAGCGTCCCGGCGGGGAAGGTGGGGAGGAGGCACCGACCCTCAAGCCACCGCTCTCCGGCACGTGTGTTTCTGCCGATTGCTTCTCAGAAAACCGCAGAGCCTGTTATCGAGTGTTCACATGAAAATCTCCAATTCCGGAAGTTTTGTTGTTGTAGAGGCAGATAGGGTCGGAAACACGAAGCCAAGGTTTCAAAATCAGACAGGCAGTTAAGTGCTTTTTGAGAGTTTGCAGTCTGGAAGCCCTGTCTCTAGAGACAGACGCTGAAGCTCCTTTCTGCTGAGGAGGATCAGGAGCAACGGGCTCGTGCTCAGCTAAGGGCTCGCGGCGCGAGGGCTGAGGGGTAACCCGGGATTTCTCAGCCTGTACATAGCACTACCAGGAAAATCAATGAAATGCATATCCCCTGCAGGGAGTCTTCATTCCTCCTTCCAGTCAGATGTAGCTAAAAGAGACCATCTTATGTGAAAAACTGAAAAAAAAATAAATCAGGAATTGCAGGAGTTAAGGCTTCCTTCCAGAAAAATAAAGCCCGTTTGGCAGAAGGAAGGTTTCCAGGCGGGACGTAGCTGCCCTTTCAAAGCAGCAGCGAGCTGAGGGGGGCAGAGAGGGATTTTGGACATCTAAGCTGCTCTTAAATCTCATTAGACATGGGCTTGGTTTAAAGCAGACAGGTAACTGGGAAAGTGACACACAGACCAGTTTAGGACTGGAGATACCCCATATGTAATGCACGGTACCCTCATGCTAACCGTGCTCGCTGAGGGCTAGCTCAGCCCCCCAGTCCCTCCTCGCCAAAGAAACCCTACACGCATGGTCTTTCCTGCAGCCAGCCAGCCAGCCTCACCTTCCCAAGGCCCATCAGTGCGTGCCGGGGGCCGGATCCTGGGCTCCAGGGGGGTTTCCCACCACGCCTGGCAGAATGGAAATCTCCTATGGGCAGATTTTATACTTCCAGGTGAAAAGTCTCAACTAGGTGGGAAACACAAAAATCCTTGGCAATATCCTCATCTTAACGACTTCTAAATTGGATGGCATTGATTATTTTAGTGATGGAGTGTATTTGAAATATGGAGACAACACAAAAGCATGAATGAAGATTAACGCTTTTTTCCAACCCTAGAAAATATTGAAAAGAGTTACCAGAGTATTTGAAAATATTTTCAATAGTTTGGAACAACTAAATTTAGCTGAGCTGCAGATAGGCCTCTCTTTATTACAGCTAGAGTTACTATGGTAACATGCTACAATTATTTATCGCCATGACGATCCACTGTAGATTTTTAAAATGCATTATCTATTTTTGTTTGCATTGTCATTCCTGCCAGGGGAGGGAAGACACCAATTTGGTGCACTGTAAAATGGTCAACATTTCATCCAGGCGATCGCGGGGTGGAGGCTGGAGGAGATTTCAAAATGAGCAGCAGTAAAAGCTGAGGAACAGCCACTCTCAGGATTATTTTTTTTTCCTTTTTTAATGTAAAATAGGTTACTGTTTCTAACTGACAAGTGAACAGGAGCGTGTTCTTTGCCAGTCTTCCTCCTGATTGCTCTTTGATAATCTGAGATATCAGAAACAAATGTGAATGAATGAAGTTCTGTGACACCCATGAACTGTTATTATCTCTGCCGTGAAGAAAGGGGAACCAAACGAGCTATATTAAGCAACTTCTCTAAGGTCACATCACCAGGCAGCGATAAGGACACGATTAGGACCTGCTTCCTTGGCCACATTCTTCAGTGTGGCGGCAACATCGTGATTACAGTGCTGCTGTCACAAGTGTTCTGTGTCTTTATTATACGTACCAGCTCAGGGGAAATTGGAGAAGCCTGTCCATCCCAAGTTTGGAGGAGAGAGAGAAGGATATCTGCTACGTGCTGCAGCTTCAGTTGTTTAGCTGTGACAGCACAAGCGCTCCACCAGCTCACTCATGCTTGTGGGCTGGTTTTGGGTGCAGAGTGGGTTTCCACTGACTTCACACAGCCCACGTCCGCACTTCAGGGCGGTGGTAGGCGGGTGCTCCAAGCCAGAGATGTCTTGCCATGGCAGAGGCAAAGCAGAGCTCCCTCCATCCTGGGTAACCCCTTTTTGGGCAGGAAACATACCACCCGTCTCCCGGTACCCCTCTGTCAGATAATGCTTGAGTGGAGCGGACATGCTTGAGGAAAGGATGGTGGATATTGTTCTGATACATCCAAAAAATGCTCTGCTGGTCTCATCCGGAGTGATGGTTAAATAATCCTAAGGAGGACTTGGAAAGAGCTCCCTTTGTGGCTCTCTGACTAATGAAAAGCCCTTTATATAATCCTGCAATCAACTGCATGGGGCTGCTGGGACGGGTAATTGGGCTACGAACGGGCTCCATTCACGGGAGATTATGTAATTTACCGTTCTGTCATCATCCGTTCCCAAAACTGCAATTTTTTCTCCAAGGCTTACATTCCCAGAGATACAAGTAATGGTCAAGACCTGGCTCTTTGCATCTTAGATCATGAACAGGATCCTTGCAGATGTAGCTAGTTTGGATTAAACCTGAGTCCCGGTGCGCTAAGGAGCAGCCAGAGGCAGTTCCTGGTAGGAGATTCCCGATTTTTGCTCTTGTACAGCACATGTAGATGCAAAAGTGATGGGCACTCAATGAGCAGACAGGCAAGTTAGATGGAGAAACAGGGGGACATTGTGGCTTGGACTGTATCCTGGCTTCTTTCTTATCAGTGGGTGTCCCCTGAGGGCTTTGTACAGCAGGTAAAATAAGAAAGGTATTTTAGGTGAAAGAAGTACCTCAGTAAAGAAGGACAGAGCATGTGGAGATGGAAAATGCCACATTACACATCCAAATATTGCGCTGGCAGAGACTTTACAGAGCTGCTTGAATTAATAAAACGTTAAAGAACACAGAAGTGTTGCTTTTATCAGATGGGATGGTCAGGGTCTGGAGACACGCCGTGACTGCCTACTCACAAATGCCAACAACTAGTGAAACTGGGAGATCCCCTTGGCAGAACATGCTCGGTGCTGCTCTGCATCCTCGGGCCTGGGCAGCTTCATCCCCACGGTCACCCCTATCTACGGGTACCAAACAACGGCAAACAGGGCACCACTCCCCAGAGCTGCTGCCCACGATTTGCAAACTCAAACCGGTGTGTGAAAGGCAGAGGGAGTGGGATGAAAGGGGGTCGCAGTAATCCTGGTGGGATTTCACATGGATTTGGTAGGTGCCCAGCTTGCAGGGTGGGAACCTGCTGCTGTCAGGTGTATGTGGAATAACCAAAAAGCCTGACCATCTCCAAAGCACGGTTTAGTGTTGTGCTGAGATGTTAGGACTAGTTACAAGCAGGCTTGTGTAATGCTTTGCCGTGGGTTATTCATCCCACTTCTCAGAGAGGACACTTGGTCCAAGCAATGCATCCCATGAAATTGGCTGTGGGACTTGCTGTGCCGGAATGGAGCCAATTGGAGATTCCCAGAGGGTCACTCTCTATTTATGAGACTATTTCCAATAGTCTTAAAGGGGATCTTGCTGTAGATCAGTGCTGCAAGACCAATAACAAGACTGAAAAACATCAAAAACGAGAGTAAGTCTTGCCTACCAGCCCTCTTTCTGAGGCGACGGTTTCCTACCTTTGGCACATGCTGGGCACGGACACTCCTTCCGAGTGGTACGTGGTCCTGCCTGCAAAGCCCCATGCCACATCCTCCGGCAAATCAACTGAGATGCTGGGCTGTAGCGAGCCCCAGAGCGCTCCTGCTGTCATGTCAATAGTCCCTGGGCAAAATGGGTTTGGGAACTGCTGTTTTAGACCAGAGAGGTTAACAGACATTGATTTATTGCTTTTCCTGCACCTTCCAAGGCTGAGCCAGTGCTGAGTAGATGCACTCTTTTGCTTTTTCCCCTGACTATATGAACCACAGGTCTGAGTACAACCTCCACCAGTGACTGCTAGCAAAAGCCTAAGAAGCGTTAGCAGAAAGCCTGAGCACAACCAGGCTCTGTGGCAGGAGCGTTCAGTGGGTAATGGTTGGCTTACACTGAAAACCAGGTTTTTTTCAGTTTGGCAGTGGAAATACCACTTGAAGGAAAAGAAAGAGGCAGGACCTAAACTTTTAAGACCTCCAGAGTTCATTGCTGCTGCAAGGGTCCAGAAAGAGAGGAACGGGAGCATCTCTGTCATTATGGTATGAGATCCTGAGGATGTGGAAGGTGAGTTGGAGCGAATGGGATTTCCCTGATTTTGCAGGTTTGATGCCAGGATGGGGACAGGGTGAGCGTAGCCCTGATGTCGATGCACAGGGGGCGTGGGGCCACCTTTCCAACGCACGCCATGAGATGACAGCTGCAGCCCACGCAAACAAGAGCTCGGCAAGTCACTCTGTCCCCCAGGTTACTCTGCTTCCCTATGGGAAGCTGCAGGTGTAGGTGGATTATATTTTATGAGTTCTGCAGGACAAGAGAAAAACTGTCCGGAATTAGGCCCCTGTGCTAAGCAGTGCAAACATGCAAGGTAAAGGGCACTATCTCTCTCCAGCTACGTATGATCTGTACAAAGGAAGGGTGGGATTTCAACAGGAAACTGGAAACACGGGTATATTCAGTGGGTTTTTTTCACAGGTGACGCACACAACAGAGTTTTCTTTGCTCAGACTATTTACTGAGGTGAAAAACAAAATCCTGCTTGTAAAATCAGACTCACGCTGTTTGGAAAGTTGTTTTCTAAGAATTAAATCTGGTTAAAGTCCTGAGCCAGTCTTTGCAGAGACTGTTGCAGCGGATGCAGGAGGACAGATTTAGTTTTAGGACAGGTCTGTGGGCTTACAATGAGCCCTCTGATGCTTCTCAAGTGATGAATTATATTTCAAGGAACAACCTGGGCTGTAGCAGCCCCTGTATCATGGTGGCAGGGGGAGAGAGGAAGACTTTTAAATGTTAATGAGTAGGGAAGATCTGTCTTGCACACTAACCACAGAGATCTCCGGTGATGGCAGGAGGCAAAGGAGAGCAATAGAGCATTTCATTTGTAATGCATGTTTTTATTTCACCTTGGAGATCTGCTCATTGATGGATTTGGCATGCAGATAATGAAACTGCATTGCTGTAGGGCTCCTGACTGCAGTGTGCTTAAGCACAAAAGGAAAGCCCCCTGGCAGGGGGCAGGAAGGATGGCACTTGGCAGGGGTTATGGGAAGAGGTAGCAGGGGAGAGCTGTGCTGCAAGCAGGTGAGAGACAGCAGAGGCTGGAGATGCACAGTCCCAGCAGGGCGAGGGGAGGGTGAAGCCATCCCACGCCAGTAAGACAAAATGGATGAGCTGGGTGATGGGGACAGTTTGTGCTCCTCTCTCGTGCTTCCTTTTCCATGTTGAGGTCTCCTAAGCAAATCCCACTCATGCACCATCGCCATCAAGCTGGGAGCAGTTCCCACTCCTCCAGCTTTGTTTTCCATCGCACACATCCTTTCCATTAAGCAGACAGAGGCTCTACCCTGTGCAGGGTTTGAAAGGTGGCCAACCTGGGGGCACGGTTCTTCTCCACCCTGCCCCTGTGCCGTACTTTGCACTGGGGAGAAGTGGGTGGGGAGCGCCGCTGCGTCGGAGCAGTTACGGCTCTGGAGCTACCCGTGGTTTCGCTGGAGCGGGGACAGCATGTGCCAAATGCCACCCCAGCGGCTGTCTGCTCGGAGCAGACCTCCATCCACCCTCTGCTGTGGTTTCCTCCACCAGGGTCAAGGTCGTGCTGCCAGGGGGGTCACCCCTGTCCGAGGAGAACAAGGGTGGGGTAATGCAACCTCCACCCAGAGCCAGAGGCCGTGTCTCAGCCACTTCTTGGGTTGCCACAAAAACCACCCACAGGCCCTCCTAAACTGGTGTAAATCAGGACATTATAAGGGCAAAATACAGTGTCAGACAAGAATGAAGCCAGAATGTTTGTGCCTGGATCCTTCCCTCTAATTAAACTTAGTTTTTTTTTAAAAAAGTGAAATGGGCAGAGGAAGCAGCTCGTATCGTGTGCTGGGCTGGTGCACCCGGCGCTGCATCTCGCCGCAGAGGTGGTTGGCTTCAGTGGCTGCATTTTCCTCGGTTGCACGGAGTTTTTAAAAGTGCTTTTTGATCCCAGGATGAAACGGGCTGTATGAATGTAACATTCCCTCCTAGAGCTGTCTGTCAATCCCCAAAGCACAGTCTGCAGCTTGCTTATCTTCTGCGGTTGAGGGGAACCGCAGTTACAGCTCTCCTGCCTGTTTAACGCTATTTCAAAGTCCCTCTTGACTTCCCTTTTCATCCTTCTTCAGGGTTATGTTTAGACTCCGATTTCCAATCTCCTGGACTGCGATTGTTATTAAAATGCAGCACTGGGAATGCTCCATGCGTCCCAGCCATAACAAACCACTGCACTGCTTGGGAGGGGGGGCTCTGAGTGACCACGTAGTGTTTAGGCTTTACAACCAGCCAGGTTTGCTTTGTTTATATAGATCTAAAGACTATTCCCATCTACTCTATACAAATATGGCAATGGGGAGAGAGGGGAAGGGAGGGATAAGAGTGTAATCTGCAGAACCAAAAGTAAGGGCTATAATTAATCAGGTAATTGCAGTATTTGTGTGGAGTGTCTGTAAATATTACCTCTATTTCTAAGTATAGTACTTTGGACCACGTATCTTATCATGAAACAAACCGTCAAATAGAAAACACATCCACTTGACTGGAATATAATGAATATTAGGTCAGCCAACATGCAAACTGACTAAATTAATTTGTATTTGTGTACCAACTGATGTTGGTGTGATAATTTAATGAAACCCTTCAAATAAATATCCGCTGGGGGAACAATGCCGAGGAGCGAACGGAATGTGCACTGAAGGATTACGAGGGGTTTGAGTGCTTACAGAAGGAGGTCCCCGAGAGCAAACAGAAACGAGGGGGGATCTTGCGGAGTGCAGGGGAGATCGCAAGGGCTGAGCAGGGCACCCCGGCGATGCTTTGCAGAGAGCTTTGGACCTCAGTGCTACCCCTGAAGGACCTCAGCTGGGACACCCATGGCTGGACTCAGCCCTCCGGAGCCAGCGTGACGCAGGCGGAGGCTCCGTGGGTGGCCCTCGGCTCATGCGGGGTTCTGGCTGCCCTGGCCGCTCTCCGGGAATGATGTTGGTTGATGTGACAGTGATTTGGAGCAGTTTGAGAAACGCTGTCTCGGTCCTTTGAGAAGTGCAGAGCAAAACAAATGGGTTTGAATTCTGCTTTAAATGCTCTGGTTCCTCAGTCGGATAATTTGGGGTTTCTGAAAACCAAAACATGCTCTATTTGTGCCTTTTTCATATCACACTCTT
>NW_010270945.1:33153-49669 GCF_000690775.1 Eurypyga helias
TTGGTCTAGGTCAAAATAATCGCTGAAATAGCTAACTTGAGGAGCCACAACATGTTGATCCCAGTGGGAATCTGGGGGCAGGATGGGCTCTTTTTGAAGGGGGAGCATGTCTGACCTCTGCCATGGGAGGGATGCTGCCCATCGCTGCAGCGCACACTGGATCGGATGTTATTCCCACAGAGAAGCACAGCTGAGAAACGGGGTGCTCAGACAAGACCCTGAGCGGTGCAGTGGGGCTTGGGGCCACCCCCTCACCGCCCTACAGCCCCCCCATGCAGAGCACAGGCCACGCCGGGCTCTCGCTGGGAGAACCTCCCGGACCACTTAGTCACTGAGCATCTCACACAGCCCCGCTCGCAGCACAGGAGCAGGGATGAGTGACCCACGAGGAATGCTGATCCTGATGCTGCCATTCCTCCTTCAGCAACCCCCTTGGCAGGTGGGGTGTCCCACACGCTGCTGAGGTCCCAGCCCAGCAATGCAAGAATCAGTCCCTGGGCTGGGAACCGGTCTGCCTCCAAGTCTTCCAATGCAAACCTGAGTCCTACATTGCCACGGACAGTCCAAGAGCAACTACAAGGCATGAGCTGCCTCCTCGCAGAGTCTGTTTTCCACACTCCCCCCAGGGCATGCTCTTTGCTCTCAGTCACGAAACTCAGCTTCAATTTGGATGGCACGAAGAAAGAAATGAGTGCGTTAAAGCACAAGAAATGGCTAAGGAACATTTTGTGCTATCCTGATAGTTGGTGAGTGGAAAATTTCCCCCTGAGAGCTAAACACACATCTCCAGCTCAGCACGAGTGTTTTGCAGTGGTTGGAGCTGCTGCCCGGCGGTCACAGCGGCGAGAGGGGAATCCCTCTGACCCGAAAAGCTCCGGTGCTGTGTTCCCAGGGAAGCACAGTAGCCAACAGTGATGTTGACATAAGAGATGCCCTTGAAGTGGGATTATAGGACACATGCTGAATTTATTGGGGGGGTCTATTAATTTGCCCACATGACGTGTCATATGACTGCTAAGTTTACATCAGCTATTCGCAGTAATATCAGGTGCACCTTATCAGATGCAGCATTAGTCACCTCGGAGTGAAACAGCAGAGGACCAACTGTTAAGGACTAATAAAGTAACAGCTACAATGATAATGGGTAGCAGCAAATGAGAGTCGTGTTTGGAGTGTTTGATGTCAGCCCAAATCTGGGCAGAATGGAGACAGACAAACAAGCTGCGGAAAGCTCAGGGTCACGCCAGCACAGACCGAGCCTGGGGGTTGCAGTTGGCCACACTGATGAACCAGCACATACCCCACGGGTACAGCCTAGAGGAGAGGCCATGGAGGGCCCTTGCTATCCCTAGAGTGGGTCAAAATTACCTCTCCTCTGCGATGCAGAGGATGTTTGTGCAGGCTGATGCTGGAGGGGGTGTGTGGGGTCCTTCCTACAGCTCTAGGACTCATTCTGAAGCAGAAGTGGGGAGATGGGCTGAAGGTTGAAGAGCGAACAGGCTCATTCCAGGAGTGGGGCACCTGATGGCATGGGCTGCAGTGAGGGAGAAGACAAACAAATACACTGAGGGACAGGCGTAGCTGCGGGGCTGCACTAAATGCACTTCTGCCACAAACAAGCAAACCCTATATTCACTCTCAGACTCATTATGATGAAAAAAAAAAAGATTAAGCACATAAGGATCGAGATAGAAGGAAGTGAGGGGCTGTCTGAGGGTGGATGCACTCACCCCACGCCATGTGGGTGTTACTGTCCCCACACCACCCCAGGCACCACCATCTCCTGGAGGCTGTGGGTGCCCTTGACAGCTCCATCCTCTACATTTACCCCATTTGGGAGGCGGGATTTGCTGGGTAGACGCTGTAGCTTCGTTCCCAAGGTGGCCTGGGGTGTGGGCCGTGGACTCTCCCTTCCCCCAGGCGATCTGGATGCTGCCCAGCAGGGTCCTGGGGAGTTTCTCTCCCACCAGCCGGATCTGCTGGCTCTGGCATTAGCACTGCCATAACTTGAAGAGCAGGAGGAGGAAGGAAGCTCTCCTCTCCAAAAAGTGCCTCCGAGGCAGAGAGAACCACCTCTGTGCAGAAACCTGCCTGTGCCAGTCCGGGCAGGGCCTCCCATGACATCAGCTCGCAACCAGTTTCACAACAACACACCGGAGGAGACCCCGCCGTATGCAGCGGGGGGACCCGCTCCCGGCCGTGGAGGAGGTACACTGCCAACCAGAGACAGCCCATCCCTGATGAAGCTCCAAGGGTCTTTGCTCTGTCCTCAGAGCCTCTGTGACTTTGCCTGCCACCCAGACCTCTGCCAGGGGCACAGGGGATGCTCCTGTGTACAGAGGTAGGCTTCCTCTTAAGCAGGACTGGCCTAACATCAGCTCAAAGCCCCCTGGGACTGCACTTTTGTCAATTGGGTTTTTTATATCAGTTTAACCTCACCACTCCCAGTGAAATAGCCCCTTTTGCTTGCCCCTGATGTACGCAGTGGCTACCCGGGCCAGAACTGGCCCCAATCCTGGGAAGCAGGATAGCACCAAGTCCATTGTGCTAATGAGGGTCAGCCCCACAGAGCCTCAGCGGCATTGCTGTGGGTTCACAGCTGCGATGTTCCCTGGGCCCACTCAAGCAGAAGCAATCCCAGGAAAGCTGTGTTTGGGCTCCTCCCAGCCTCACGTCTAAGTCGGTCATCAAGCTGACTATAAAATGGCATCAAACTAACCTGGTTGGAAGCACCTGTTTGTAAATGTGACTGCTCTGGCTCTGCTTCAGGGTTGTTTCCAAAATGCACCCAGGAGAATTCAGTCTCCCACCCCCTAATCCTTGTGAGGCAGGAGGCTTTGCTGGGAGCGGTCAGCCCGCGTGGGCCTCGGCTGCCTGCCAGGGAATGAGCCCTGCCTGGCTGCGGGCAAGGACCTACAGGCCCGCAGGAGCCTGGGACAGGTGTTTTTGCTGCTCTCGCTTGTGGAGGCATTGCAAAGTGTGGGAGGGTGCCGGAGACTCTGTAATTATAGCTTGTGAATTTAAAATCCCACAGTTTGCAGGAGTTCTGGGATATTTCATGCAGCGTAAGCTCAGCAACACCTTCATGACAACATGAAGACTCATAAGTTTTTGCTTCCCTGCAGCAAGGTGCAAGCTCTCCCTCATTAACCCTCGCACTACCAGTGACTCCTCTTCGCCTTCTGTACGTGATGGGGAAAAAGGAGAGGAAAGAAAGAGGCAAAGGTGAAGGAAAACACCCAGAGATGCCTTTAGTAACTGCAAGGCTAAGGGGAGACCTTGGCCATTCCTTGTTGCCTGCTTGGGTTTGTTTCTGCCTCTGAACATAGAGCAGTAAATAACGTAAGAGGTTCACATCTTCACTTTAAATTTTCTTCACCTGAATTAATCCCTGTGGTGTATGCAGACAGTTTCTATCACTGCATTAAGCCCTTCCTATTTTGCTCTCCTTTTTTTCAAGGTATTCCCTTTAGTGCAGTGGGGCTCACATTGGGCTCCCAAATTCAGGGCCATCATCTGGAAATGGGATCCTTCCCTTCTCTGCATCTCGGTTTGCCTCTAGCAGGGAAGAGCAGCAGGGCTCCACGGTTTGCTTGCTAATAGGTGTAAAGCACTGGGAGAGGTTAATGATTTGTCAAGAAACGAGTATTAGTTATGCACGTTGTTTTAGCATTGCCTGTTATCTTAGCATATTTATTTAATAATTACATCTGGATCCTCTACTTCAGAGGCAACACGGCTCCGTTTGTCACCTGCAGCCTCAGCAATGGTTTCATTCACCCTCCTGCTTCACCTGCTCTCCTTATTTATGCAGACTTTCCCCTTGACTAACACGCATGCCTTCACACCCCAGGTTTGTACATGCAAATTGGGGATGAGGTGTGTGGAGAACAGCTGCCTGCAGTCTCCTGCACCTCCTTGGCACCCTGTGCTCAACCAGGATGAGTGGGAGGGCAGCCAGGAGCTCCGGGGCCCAAGGCACGATCCTGCCACCCCACCAAAACCCTCGGTGATGTTAATCACCACCAATGTTCCTGTGATTTTTACAAAGTATTTTGCTTTGAAGAAAAATATAAAAGCCATTTCCATCTGTTGCGTTGTGCAGCATAAGGGAAGGATGTTTTTAGTCACTTTTGGAGGGCAGCTGGCCCTGCGGCGATTGCCAAGCTCCCAACAATCTCCATCGGGCTCTCAGCTTGGATCCTGTGCAGCCTTCCCCCAGGAACTATGGGAGCTTTGCCAGAGTTAATTCCCAAAGACTCGTGACAACAGTGCTGAACCATACCTTTAGCCACCTGAGTTTTCCTTGCTGAACCTGTAATATGCAGAGGCTCAGGCTGCCCTGAGTTTGAAAGTCCATCATTCACTCTCTTATCATAACTCACGGAGCCAACGGGCTGTTTCCTCCGGAATAATAAATATACCTTGAAATGGAGGTTAAAATAGGGCCAGAGAGTGCTGGGAGCACCGGGGCAGGCAATGACATGTCCGTGTTGCTCTTTCTCCTCTCGGTATCAGCAGCAGCCCTTCCTGCTCTAGTGCTGCCCCAGGCTTTGGATGGGGATGTGGGACAGATGTTTCTGGCCCCTCCTGGGTGAAGGCAGCACAGGGTGACCGCAGGGCAGGACCTGCGGTGAGGTCTTCCCTGACCCGCTAAGGAAACCAAAGAGATGGGTTGTGGCTAAGTAACACTCTTGCACAAACCTTTGCCTTAAGGATTTTGCTCTCTGTCTCCTAAATGGATGGGGGTGCCCAGCAAATGCAAATTCTAACCAAGGGGAAATCTTCCCTATTCTCAAACCTGCTTGTAATTTGGGGTGTTACATTCCTAAGTACCATTGGAAAACATTTGTGAATAAGATACCTAAGTGACAGGTGATAATTCACATGGAGTACCCGAGTGTCAGCTTTTCACACAGCTGTGGGTTTTCAGAACTTGGAGAAATTTAGTGTCTTCACATCTCTGCTGCTCTGTCAAAAGTGATTGTGCAGTTCAAAAATGACTGTGGGGAGAGAGGGGTGCTGGTAGACAGACAGACAAACTTCCTGTGCGTGACCACAGAAAGAAATAACGGCCTGCCACATGCAGGTGACAATACTGGGTGAGTGATGGTGAATTCTGCTTTTGTGTGTGCACATCCTTCCGTGCGGCTCTTCAACACACCCAATAGATGCAAAAAAAAGAAGTAATCTGAACTTGAATTTCCCCATGATCCAGACGTGAGCACTTCAGACAGTCATAAGAAATAGCTGGAAAGCTGGGAATAGATGCTGGGAGGTTTTTTAGTGTAGCAGGGTTGTACCTAGGACTTCAGCAAGGAGATGTCATAGATAAATAGATACGTTTCCCTGTCATGGCTGGCTTTGGCTTTCATTGTATTTGTGAGAGTCTCAGCCTCCTGCCTGGGTGTAGCTCCGTTGACACGGGCTGTGAGACTCATACGAGTGAGAGCAGAGTTTGACCTCTGGCTTTGAAGTATCCTTGTCCCAACAGATTTATCACTGGGGCCACACGAAGGCCTTGAAAGAAAGGAAGCAGTTCTGTTTTGCATCCCTTTCTTCCTGCAAGTTTGTTTGCAGTTGTCCTTTTATTATGGCTTTAGCTCCAGTGATTACACATGTGGGGCCCTTCGTGCTTTGAGGTCTTTTTGCTTTGTCAGAATCCCGGGGTTGTTAACTAAAAGATTATTTAAAAATAAAAAACACTTCTTAAGTGGGTTTAGCTCGTTGTGGACTTGGTATCAGATTTTATTGGGAGAGTCGTAATTAGTCATTGCACAGACTGGTGAGTGGGAGGCAAAGGGTTAAGAGCAAATGCTGGGGAAAGGCAAGATATGTATCATTAAATAAAAATGTGACCACCCATGATTACAAGTGTTGTAGTCCTCCTTTTAACAAGCAGGCACGTACTTTCATTAACCTGGGCCTGCCTGAATAGCAGCCTGTCTGGCCGAGCGGGCAGTGATTTTGTAAAAGCTGTCCCTAATGACAAAGACAGGCCACCTACCCTGAACTTTTCTCTATGACTTTATTCTTCAGCAGTGCTCAAGTGTAAACAAACTTGTTTACTCCCATCAGGATCATAATGATAATGAAGCCTTATTTGTTTCGCCACAATGACAAAGTAATTTGTGCCTAGCCCAAGCGGAGAAAGCGGGGTGGGGGGGGGGAGAGTGCAGTTCTGCTTTATGGTTTCTCCATAGGCAAAGTTGCTGCAGTCAGTGTTTTCCTTTGCTCTTCATTGTGTGCGAGGGGTCAGCGAGGGAGAACTTCGCATCCCGAAGAAATAGCAAACAGGGTAGTAATAAGGCAGGAGTGAAATGAGGAGTCGCTTCTGGGAGGGAGAGGGTGACTAAGTGAGAGGGAAGGGAGTTATCTGGTCAGACTTGTGAGTCACTATAGAAAATGTACAGAGTGGCACAACCTGACGTTTGGTTTGGTTTTTTCCATTCCCTGGTATCTGCGAAGCGTTGATGAATCACAGCAACGGCAGTGAGAGGGTGTACGGAAGGGGGAAGAGGAACCTGAGACAGGACAGGCGGAGGGTCCAGTGGGGCGCGTGCTGCAGAGATGGGAGAGGCTGGAAGGGGATGGGGCATCTCCGAGGGAAAGGAGGATGAAGTGAGGGTGTACCCATGGGTCGCTCCAGCTGACCCAAGACTGCCGTGACAGGAAGGGTCGCTCCTGGCTGCACTCACCCTGCTTGTGTCCCATTGACTGCCCAAATCCTTGCCCGGGGTTTGGGCAGCCTTGCAGGCAAGGACCTGACCGAGATGGAAATCGATCCTTTCATTTTTTGGTATGGTTAGTTCTCAGCTGATCATGCCAAATTGGAGAAAGCCTGTATGGGAAAAGAGGTGATGTTAAAACAGCCCACTGGCTTCTGTAATTGTTGCTGCAACTGGGAGCAGAGATGGGGCAATGTGGTTCCAGCTCACTGTGCTTATAACAAGGCAGGCAGTGCAGGTTTGTGTTTATTATTTGTAACTTCCCCCCCAAAATAAAAAGCAAATAAGGAAAACATAATTTAAAAAAAAATATCATCACCACCCCCTCCATGAAAAACCCCACAGAATTAAAGGAGAGAAGGAAAAAACCAGCCCAGATGAAAAAAAAAAACCCATTGGCAGGCTCCTCAGGAAAGCTAGTCAGCAGACCTCTTCCTCAGGTGGGGACACCAGTGCCTCTGGAAGCTGGAGAGGGTTTTGCAGGGGTTTCCCACACAAAGGAGCAGAGGGTTGAGGGGTGGGGAAAGCGGAGCCCAATCCCTAGGTGCAAAAGTACCCAGAGCTGTGCGGTGATTCCCAGGCGTAAAGGGGTTTAGCAGGAGTTCAGGTGGGGCTTGGAGAGCAGCAGGTAGCTGAAAGGTGCTGAGACACTTGGTAGGGAATAGACATGTGAAATCCCTTAGGCCGTAGCATGTTACGTCCCTGAATTACAGACGAGTAGGTAGTTTTACTCTGCCACAGCAGCACTGGGGTGCAGTCTGCTCCCAGCTGTACCAGAGCTCTGCGTTCACACCACAGAAGTCAGGACCAGAACTGGCCTCCTGACTGCAGCTGGCTTAAGTGGATAAACATCCCGCAAGTGGCTGGATATTTTAATAGCAGTAAATAGTGTCTGCTGGCAAGGCTTTTGGGGGTGACCCTGACATCTGGGGCAGCGGTGGATCCCCAGCTGCCCCTGCCATGCAGAGTGCCATGAGCCCGTCTGTCCCGCTTGCTCTCTCTGGATACACAGCAGAGCACATTCACCGTGCGGTGCCATTTCTACTTCTGAATTCCCTCTATTTTGCCTGTGTAAACCAGACTATTGAGCTTTCCAGAATGTATTCCCTGCCTGACTGCAATCACCGAAGTTTTGCTCAGACTTCCCATCGGTGTCGAGGTGACTTTCTGCAGCGCAGACGTGCTGGCAGGAGAGCTCTCCAGGAGGCTGTTGGTGACAAGACCTCACTCTCTTATTCTGGCTTCCACCAAGCACAGTGAACACTCACAGCTGTGACTCCAGGGCAAAACAGAAACAGTTAATCTGAGGTAATAACACTTTGCTCCTCTGCAGCACCTTCTTCAAGGACCTCAAAGTGCTTTTCAAACATTAATGAATTAAAGCTTTGCAGCTATCCTGATGGAAGTGAAAAGGGAGGAAAAACACAGCACAGCAATGCTACACAAGCTCAAAAACTCTCCAAATTGTTTCCATGGGGACTGAAGCGCAGTCCTCTTCACTAACAGCAGCGGGGATCAGCCCACCCCTCGGAAATGCCAAGGGAGCGGGAGCACAGCACTGGTGGGAGATGGAAACTGGGGAGGGCATGAGGAAGTCTGGCTGGGAAAGACCTTTCTGCTGACAAACATACTCACATAAGTCCCTCTTTCTCGTCAAATATGTCTAAAACCCAAATTACTGAATCCTCCTGAGCAAGCACCTGATGTGACTCCTCTGAGAAATGATGGTTTGCATGAAGCTTCTTAATCTGTAAGAACAAAAAAGTCCAGGGAAGGCTGAGGAGCTGTGCGTGCAGCTTAGCTCTAAAACCTCCCTTGTGCTGCATGCACAGCTCTGCTCCAGCACCAAGCCTCCCAGCATCCCTAATGACCTTGTTTTCTCAACTCATCCAAGACAGCAGAGCGCAACGCCCTTCCCCACACCACCTCCGCTCTCACTCAGAAATAACAACAGTGTCACCTGCGAAACCTCTGGCACCACCTCACAGGCTTCTTCGAGGACTTTCACCCCACGCCTGTCTTGTTTTGGTGTTGTCTAGCGAGGAAAACCTGACAGGAACCCTAACACAGGGAAATACAGAACAATATTCCCTGCACAAGCCACCTTTGCTGCATGATTAAGGATGCTGATGCCCTCAGGCTGTAGGAGCAACTGCATCTGCACCCAAAAATCACAATGTCTTTGTGTCTCTTCCCTTTCCAGTGGTTTGTCCAGATCCAACTGCTCTGCTTACGCCAACGTCTGCTGCGAGCAGCGCTGAGTTTCTGGGTATCCAGTTCTGCACCCTTTGACTGCGACACTGCAGCCCTCACCTGCAAAGCTGAGGCTGGTCTCCAGGGAAGAGGTAAGTTGAGGAGTTTCAAGGCATTGTAAGCGTGTGCTTAAATATTGTCCTAAATGAGAACCCAAGGTTAACGGTCGGTATTGCTGGAATAACAAACTACAATCACCTCCCTTAGCTGGCTGTTAAAATAGGTAAGGACATGGGAGGAGGAGCGTTAAGATTTGTCCTGCAAATCTAATGGCTTGACCTCCATACGAGTCTGAGATAAAACTGGGGTAGATCTGAGATGGTCTGTCTGTGCTGGTTTGGCTGGGATCGAGTTAATTTTCTTCATAGTAGCTGCTATGGGGGGGGGTTTGGGGTTTGTGCTGGAAACGGGGGAGATAACAGAGGATGTTTTCATTACTGCTGAGCAGTGCTTGCACAGAGTCAAGGCCTTTTCTGCTCCACATCCCATCCCAACAGTGAGCAGGCTGGGGGTGCATAGGGAGTTGGGAGGGGACACAGCCGGGACAGCTGACCCCAACTGATCAAAGGGCTGTTCCAGACCATACGACGTCATGCTCAGCATACAAAGCTGGGAAAGAAGAAGGAAGGGGTGATGTTGGGAGTTATGGTGTTTGTCTGCTCCAGTAATCATTACGTGTGATGGAGCCCTGCTTTCCTGGGGATGGCTGAACAGCTGCCTGCTGATGGGATGTGGGGAATTAATTCCATGTTTTGCTTTGCTTGTGCACGTAGCTTTTGCTTTACCTATTAAACTGTATTTATCTCAACCCATGAGTTTTCTCACTTTTACTCTTCCTGTTCTCTCCCCGGTCTCACTGGGGGTGGAGTGAGCCAGTGGCTGTGTGATGCTTAGTTGCTGGCTGGGGTTAAACCACAACACTGTCCCACCACAGTTTTTAAGAAAGCTAACAACAACTGCATGCCTTGGAAAATGCTTTTCTTTGTACATGAAGAAACTTAAAACATCTTCCACATGAAAAGAGCTGATGTGTTCCCAGCTAGAATGATGTGAAGGGCTGAATGGGGTGTGGAGAATCTGGGGGAGAAGATGTTGCATCAACACGTGGGCTGAAAACATCCATTTTGAAGGTTTAATCCAAGCTACCAAGGCTGAGAAAAGATGAGACCAGCCTAGCCCCTGTCAGCTGCCCTTGCCAGGCTCTCATTGCCCCTTGCCATCACTCAGAAAGATGTAGGGCCAGCACCACAGGAGGTACCACCCTCACCCAAGAGCACAAGGATTTTAATCCTAAATAACAATTACAGCTGACGTTAAGCCATGGCCAGAAGATTGTGGGGACACAGGAAAGCAAGATGATAAGGCTAATATCAGAGGTGATGTGTCTGTGTGGGCAGATCTACCACTTCTCCCCACATTCGCCTGCACAGATGCCCGGCTGACAGACGCAGAGAAGAGACTGTTGCTGAGGTTTCTCTGAATATTTTGGGCCTGATTAAATTCTGAGTGCAAATGCTTTCAGCTGTTTCCTTGCAAACAACCTGCTGTTAAAAATGTGATCAACAGCCTCTCAGGTGTGTTTTCCAGAACAGAAAATACTGCAGCTGCGGTGCTGCTCTTCACAAAATCCTAAACAGGGGCAGCCAAAACATGGGTGGGAGGCCAGGAGGAGGTTAGAATCCAAAAAATGTAGAAGGCTAAAAAGGGGTAAGAGGATGAAAAAGGGCTGAAATAGGAGTGCCAGGCTAAAGAGAGGGTTGCAGGCAGAAAAAAAGGGTGACAGACTGAAAACAGTATTACAAGCCAAAAAGGGGAGGGAGACCAAAAGGATGGAGGGTTCAAAAAGGGGTGGGATGCTGGGAGAGGGGTGATCAGCAGAAAAAGGGGGTGGAAGTTTTAGAGGGGGTAGGAGACTGAATAGTGGAGTGGGAAGCTGAAAAGTGTGGGGGGCCAAAAACCAGTTGGAGATCTGGAGGTGGTGGGAGGGCTGCAATTATTTGGAGTCCAGGAGAGGTTGAGATCCTAAAGAGGGTGAACAGGAGGCCCAATAAGCAGGGCAGGATGGGAGTGGGTGGGATGTTGAAGAGGAGTGGGAGACCAGAAAAGAGTGGGAGGCTGGGAAGCCAAGAAGATGTGGGGGTGGGTAGAAGTGTCCTCCGGGAAGGTTCTGCATGCTGTTTTTTCCCCCCTCCCCCCAATGTCTCCTGTGTTACGGCAAGGGCTGTCTGTCATCCGTGCTAAAACTGGGGGATATAAATTGGAAGAAAAAGAAAAAACCCAAAACATCTAAGAATGAATCTCAACGCCCACTTCCAGCATCTGAAACCACTGAAGGAGAACATCGCCTTAAATCCGGACCCAGCAATTACCACGTGGGTGCTCAGCCAGAAGAAACAGAGAGAGGTACCTCTGCTGGTATTTATGGGCCTCTCAGCAATTGGGAGAAAAAAATCTGCCGGTGTAAAGCTAAATGAAACCCTCTAGCAACACCCTGCCGTACCCACATGAAAGCCTAGTCCTGTGCGCTGGCCTTTAGCGAGGCACCCGCCAGCGGAGTGTGAAATGTCGCAGGCTGCAGCGGGGCAGCCCAGGTTGTGCCCTCGCTCCTCCCTAGGCTGCTCCTGGAGAAAACAGGGTATTTAAGCAGACGGAGCAAAGCTGTTTATATCCTACAGTGTTCTTTTACACTTGGGAACTGAGACTGTAGCCTCAGCATCAAAGATAACTTGGTAATAGCCTTTTAGTGGAAATAACCCTTATTTACAAGAAAGTTCTATCACTTAGCTGAGATGTAAAATAGAAGCAGTAGATATTACTCATAATGCACAAGAAAAGTTGATTCCATACAAAGCCTTTTTTTAATCTTCTAAAAGTAACAATTTCAGGTTAGAAATCATGAGAAAATCTTGGAGCCATTGAAGTCTGCACGAGCAATTTCCTTACGTGTGTTATGAAGATCGTTTTAGCTTATGGAAGCCCAGCAGATTTTTTGGTCTAATTTCTTTTTTATCATTTATTCTCTTTGATTAATTTCTGTAGGTTTCAGGTGGACAGTGCAAACAGGTTGGTGTCTTTTCTGCTCCTAGTTAATTTAACTGTGCCATTCCGATGTCCAAGAACAGTGCAGACAACTGCATGTTCCTTCCGTTTCTTAAAAATAATCAAACAAAAAAAAACGCAAAACAAAAAGCAGCAAAACCAAATGGCCCTTATCCCTAGCCCCAAACTAGGGATATCAATTATCAATGTTCTCCTTGTTGTTTTTCTAAAGTGAGCAAAACTGGGGGCAGTGTTAAATTATCTCGTGTTGTTCCTTCAGACAGGGAAATGCTGACATGCAGGAGGAAACCACTCTCTATTTCAAGTAGTCACAAACTGTATCTTGGCTCTTTGGTTAACCAGGGTATATCGCTTACTTACACTCTGGGACATTGAAGGGCGTTAAAGAATTAAGTATTAGAGAATTAAAACAGAATAACATATGCTTGTTCTTCTCAGACATACTTCTGTATATTTTTCATCTAGACTATCAAAAAACAGATAAAAAATAAAATCAGGAAACTAACGATAGATCAGATTTTGATTATTCCACGACATCTTTACAGAGCTATTCTACAAGGTCTATAGTACCAGTAGGTCTGGTGTCCCCTTAGGACAGCAACAGCTGTGCCTGCTAAGATGCAAATTCAGACTGTGGGGAGTTGAGATCGTCCTCCATGACACAGATCTGATAGTCATCTTTATTGTCTGTCCTGAACCGGGGTGCTCTGTATTTAGAGCAGCTGTGATGTCCTGAAAGCAGCCTGGGACATGAAGGCTGTGTCAGGATCACTTAATCTGTCTCACAGAAAGATTTTAAATCTTAATTAATACTTGGAAAGAGTTCTTTAGCTTTTGGGGCAGCACGCCCCACAGACAGCCTCTTAAACCAGTCAGGAATATCTGCCCAAGCATCCTACAGCTCTCAAAGAGCTTCAGAAGTTTGTGGGAGTGTTGCATGCTTAGTAAAATACTTGGGTTTTTTCCTCTCCAAATCTTCATAGCTCCATCCTGTGCTGTTCAGAGAAAAGAAGTATAAATCCTGTGCATGGTGTTAGTTATCGAACACCACCAACATTTTAGCCTTGTGGTATCACCCATCATTGTCCTTTCCCTCTCTCCTTACATTCAAGTAGAAGAGCAGAAGCATTGTATTAGAAAAAAATAGATTCTGTTGTAATTTAGTTAGCACAGGACTGAACGCAGAGACAGCGCCATCCGTTACGTTGTAGATACCTCACCTGTCCAACCAAATGTGCCATACAAGACACTTACTTTCTTTGAATCAACTAAGTAATATATTTTCGTTATTTTTACATTACCCTGTCGCCAGATCCTCACGTTAAAAAACCAAGGAAATACTAAAATCCATGTGGTTTGGTTGGGAAGTGTTTGCAACCTCAGAGAAGTGAGCGAAGGTTATGTAAAGGCCCAGGCACAAAGCTCTGCTGAGTAAAAGGCACCATCTAGGGGTGGACACCACCTCTGCAGCTGCTCTTGGAATGAACTGCAGGCAGCAGCGACTAAACTGCCCCCAGAAAACCCAGCTGGATGGAGAGGCGACAAAAAGACCTCGAGCAGAACCTTTGCGTTCTTTGAAGTAAATGTTTCTGAGGGAGTTTCTAAAAAAAAGGCACTTCTGTACCAAGTCAAATAAGGCTTCTGTTTTCAAAGGCCTTTTGAAAAGAAAACCAGGTTACGGCTCAGGCTTCTAACACCCGAAGGTCACAGAGGGAAGATGCTTACTCTTGGGGACGTGTACGGACAGCACAGATGCAGATAGACTCCTGCTTTCAGGTTATATATCTGCAAAGATTTGTCCAAGGGGTGCAAATATGACAGGATGGCATATAGGAAGTTGATCTTCCTTTGTACCTCTTGCAGAAGAAACGCATAAACTGTGAAACTCATGCTGAAGTCAGTGAGGAGAGTGGGGACATGGCAGGGACCATAGGAGTGGCAGAGCATCCCCCCTGGTCTGGAAGCAGAGGGACAATCCTCAGTGCCAGCTCTTGGAGAAACCTCCCCTCCCCTGGTGATGTTTTAGCTAGTGTTTGGGGGTTTTTGAGCTTTGTAGAGCCCAGCAAAGGGGATGCAGAGAGTTGAGGTCCAGCTTTCCCTAGATTTGGGGAAGTATCTGATATTCATTAAAAAGTAAATAGCTGGTGTTTGCTGTATTTTCTCTATTATAAATGCAGGATAGGTGCGAACGCCAAAAGGTGAAGATAGGAAATACTGCACTTCCCACTCCTTCCCCACTGCCATGGGGGAATATTCCGACATTGATCCAATTGCAGGCACTGTCTGTAAACAAACATGTGTTTTGAATCTCCCAGATAAATAGGAATCACAACATCTTGCATCACTTTAATAAACTATGTTTTCTTTGTGTCAATCTCTCTCAAGAATGTCGGAATCAGAACATTTCCCCAGTGACAGCTTCATCCTTGAAACTCCGCAGATGAGAGAGCATGCAGAACAATCTGTGCTGAAGCAGGATTAAGAGTTACCACGGTGACACTTCGTAGTTTGCAGGATGCTGACAATGAGCCTCTCAAAAGCACAAGACCCTCACTGGAGCTGAAGAGACCACAGAGGGCTGATTTGCCTCCACTACCACTGAGATTGCAATGAAGACTGTAAATTCCCTCTACCCTCTCCCTCCCCAGATCTTGGCTACTATGGCCTATGCATTACAGCTGACTTTATAGGGGCAGGATGTGGCCCCTGGCACCAGGAGTTTACCTTGGGAAGAGGGATGCTCCATGCCATTGCTTGTCTTCCTTGAGCCAAAGTTCTGCTGCCTCACTCACTCTTCTGTCAGGCTCTGCTGCAGCCATCTTCATTGTCAGTGACAGCAGAAATTTGTGGCTTCACCATACTTCTTCCCACAAAGAAAGAGAAATAACTGTGGCAGCAGAAGCCTCTGGGTGTTTTTCATTTGCCTATCATCAGTAGAGCGCATCAGGTTTCTTTTCCTTTTTCTGCAGCTGGAAATTAATTCATTAAAGCCTTCAGGGAGAAGGGCACCAATGACTCATTTGCATCTCAGGTCTCCACATACCTGCACTGGTCAGGGGATTCTCAATGGCCCACTGAGTGTTGGAACCCAGTTAACAAAAGTTCAAGATCTGTTTCAGAAGTGGCTTGCCCAAACTTTGCCCATTCCAGGCATTCTCTGTCCTAGACCACAAATTCCTTGCCCCATTGCTAACAATCTTGCAGGTCCAGGCCCAGAAATAAATTACAGGCTTTTCAGCAGACATCAGCATATACAGTTTTGATGGAGAAGTGGATCTCACAGATGCTGGAAAGCTACCCAACATCTAGAGTGATGTTTATGGTGTTTTTTCAAGAGAGATAAAAGGAGAGTTTCAGTGTCTACTGTATTTTCAACACTGAAATCATAAAAATTTATGAATACAGTTGCAGCAAAAATTAATCAAATTGCCAGTAAGAAAAGACAAACAACTGCTAGCTTGACATCTGGCAGGACATCCACAGTGAACCCCAGAAAGCTTGTTTAAACCAGCCGCCCTGCTCCTGCCAACGCAGCAGCGTTGCTCTGTGCAGTACGCTGCCCGTCAGGGTGTTCTGTACTTGGGGTTTTTAGGATAACAGTGACATCAGAGGTAGAAAAAGCCTCGTAAACCACAGGAACTTACCTCTTCCCAAAAGCATAGTGGTTTCCCTCATAAAAGAGCAGCAGGTGTTGGAGTGTCACCCAGGGACTTGATTTTGACCACAAAGCCAAGAAAAAGCAAGTGTCTTTAGTAAATCTCAGCTTTTCAGTGACCTCTGACGGAGCAAATCTGCCAAGGCTAAATTGGCTGACTTTTAAGGCCAAAGCCAATGATTTATCTGTGTTGGTTGGGCTCAAATCCTGGAGGCTTTATTGAGATTAGAAGGCAACTTACTCAGCGGAGAGCAAAGCAGCAGCCAAAATTTGGCCTTTATGCCAGCGGGGAGATGTGTTGCTGACGTGGAAGCCTTGGGGGCAGAGGGGACAGAGCAGAGGAAGCGGTGCAGCGCCCAGAACAGGTTGGTGCGTTAGAACTGTGCCCCGATCCCAGCTTTGTAGGGCTGGTGCCAAATTCCAGACCTTTCCCTCTGTGAGCTTTGGTTAGGAGCAGTCCTGAGGAGTTGCCGCAGGGGTGGGAGCTGTGCAGAGCTGGCTGCTTTACAGCAAATCTCTGCCCAACTCCCTAGGCTGCCACGCTGGGTGAAACTGAAATGCGTGTGTGAGAGACAGAGGGAGAGAACGAATGCCCGGGGAGATGGAAAAGGTTGAAGTGAGTCACTCCTCGTCTTTTTGTCTGATTTGGTAGATAATACAGGGTGTGATGCTTCGCTGCCTCCTTGCCAAGCAGCTGGTGCAGAGCCAGTTCCGGAGCAGCCAAGGAAAGGCCTTCCCCGGATCCGGTGCAAAGGGGGGCAGGGGAGAAGGGGGCGCGGGGACGCGCAGGGACGCGCGGGGACGCGCTGGCCGCGGGCGC
>NW_010270946.1:0-869 GCF_000690775.1 Eurypyga helias
GGGGGGGGTGGGGGGGGTTGGGGGGAAGCTAGAAAGCTGTATTTACAGCTGCATTAGCGCTTAATACCATGAATTTCTTTCAGACTCAGAACAAAATTGACCTTTAAGAGTAGCAAACTTGGAATATAAAAGCAAAACATGGACTGATTATGAAAGCTCTGATATAAAGCAGGTTTTAGTCTTACAGTGCTTGTCAAGCCCTCGGCTTGGAACTGCAAAGCTCTTTGGTTGCCATGCTTTTGCAGGCAAACGATAAATCTGCCTGCTTTGTACAGTTTGATATGACAGCATGGCTCCCAAAAAAATGAAAATATGCCTGAGACCACAAGATTGTGTCACAGATAAAGGAGCTCCCTCTTGCATTGTTTTTTTCACAGGGATGCTAAGGGTATTGAAAAGTTTCTGGCTCATGCACATATGGTCACTTATTGATTGGTTCTGTAGATCCAGTTACAGCAAATAACATTAAATGCCCTCCTCCCTAATTACTTAATGAAACCCCCTTGGGCTGCAACAACTTCTATATCAATGTGGTTGGTTCATACATAAATAAAATGACTGGAGCTGAAGCAATCCTTTTAAAAGCAGGGGCATAAGGTCAAAGTCCATTTCCTACAATTAAATTAGATAATTTAAAATCAAGTTGTATCACACAGGTTGCTGTGTTCATAAAGGTGTGCTGGGCAGTCTGAGTTACTCTGTCAGAAAGAATATTAAGGTTATACATCTCTCCTGCGTCTAGTAGTCTGGAAGCTGGAAAGGGTGGAAGAGGCAGTTCCTGGGAGCAGCTTCCAGCATCACAGAGATGTCAATGATCATGGAGGTATATCCACCAGAGTCAAGCAGCATGGTCATAGAATCATAGAATC
>NW_010270947.1:0-2160 GCF_000690775.1 Eurypyga helias
AAAACAAACAAATCCCTACAAGACAGAAGTGAATCTACAAGCCACCAGGCAATAAAATAATTATTCTTAATATCAGTTACACATATTCAGCTGCACTTACAATCTTGGATTTGAAGATGTCCAGTAATCCTGATAGATGAGTGTACTGATTTGGCACTTTGCGAAGGTGAACCATTTCGAAGTCAGTTCGAACTCCTGGACCCTGACATTCTCCAACATACATTCGCCGCCATTTATGGTGTATTTGCACAAACAGTGGTACCTGACTGTAACACACGAACATTGGAATTATTTAAGATGTCGTGCTCTCTTGTAGTCTTCAGAACTAGCTACACATTTGAACACAGTTTCATATTCTTTAGAATACATTTTCTCTTAGTGCAACACAGTTTAATGGGAATCACAGAAAACTACTGTTAACTTCATCATTAAATGGAACAGCTAGCAAACTGTCACGTTGTCAGGAAAGCCCTACCCATGACTTCAGTTAAACTTTCAGTCCAAGTATTTTTTGAGGAATATTAGACAGTTACTGTTACCACACATAGGGAAGAATTCCTCTTCCCAAAATTATATTTTGTATATCAGTAATTCCAACAACTCCCAGCGGCTTTTAAAAGCCTTTGGAGGTTTAAAACAATAATGAATATAAACACCACAATGACCCAATCTTTTTAACATTTCCATAGGGATTTTTTTTTTTTTAAATCTATCTATTAACAACATTACAGTGTAAAAACAACCAACTCAGACGTATTTTGCGACCAATTTAATACTTTTTCCTCACAATAGCAGTATTAGAGTTCTACCTGCACATGTAAAAAGGTTTCACCTACCAGCCAGTGTTCCCCAATGCAATGGAAATGGAACTCAGCAGAAGGTTACATTTGGATTCACTAAGAACTGCGTCGTTATTTGCAGCTGGAGCAATAACCACAAACTCACGTAAGCCATACCTTGAGAGCGAGGGGGGAAAAAAGAGCACATTTCTGCTTTTTAGCAAACCAGCTGAAACAAAAACTTTTAAAAACACCATAACCTGAATGACCTCGTCATCACCACTAGACTATGGAAGCTGTTAATTTCATGTGAATACCTCTGAAAGAGAGGTCAAGAACTGAGTGGGCACAGAGTGCCGCAGATTCTCAAATCACAAACTACCAGAGCTTAAGAGCATTCAAATACAGCACTCAAAATAAGGTGAGGGCTTCCAGGTCTATCACACCTCAGCTGTTTACTTTATGTTAATAACTACTCTCACTATTTATACACAAAAACAATCTCTCAAGAACAATACTATAATGTGCTCAAAATTTGCATTACTAAGAATATGGTGGTGGTTGTTGTTTCTCAAGGTCCTGCACCTTCCATTTTTAAGAATGCATCTAAATATGGAAATACAAAAGCTTGGTTAGTATATTAATTTTTTTTTAAATATTCGGGGGAAAAAAGAGAGTTAGGCCCACTATGGTGGGCTTTTTTGCACTCCTTTCCCGTGTCCAGCACAAAGAATCACTTTATTTTAGCTTAAGTCTTGATGGAAAAAAACCAAACCCACAAGCGACTGTGCCAGCAACAAAGACCTTTGAATCGCTACGCCAACTTGTACTAAAGCCGAGAGGCAGCGTACGTACCATCGCACCAGGCAGTGAGCTCTGGGAGGAAAGTCATTGTTCATACACAGCAAGTCCTGCATGGGCAGAGGAAGGGCATCTGTGAAAAAAGTTGATACACAAGAAAAGCATCAGCATCCCTGCAGCTGACTTGCTGTTCACTTCCATTAGCAGTTTAAGCACACTAAAAGCAGAAATGTCCGATCACACCCATCCAATCCCAGAAAATTTCACACAGAACCAAATCAACGCTCAGTGAATTCCAGTCTGAAACTGTCTTTTGTTACATCCTTACAGGCACGCAAGAGAACGATCAGCTACCTTCCACCAGTTCTTCTTTCCCATCTTTGTCACTGGGTTCTTGTACAAGATAATGATGGGTAATGGAGAATTTGAAGTCTGCAAATGAAATTTCATCCGATTTCTCTTCCCACGCCCCTGCAGTGTACACACCCTGCACAAAAAAAAGATATCTGATCACATAAATCTAGGTTAACGTTCATAAGCCTTAAAAAGTATACTGCCTACATCATTTATAATATTTATT
>NW_010270948.1:0-7422 GCF_000690775.1 Eurypyga helias
TTTTTAGGGCTTTTTTTTTTTTTTCCCCTATTTATCAGCCAACTCCTTCAGTGACCTTTTTCAGCAGTTTCAAAAAACATTAAAAAAATCGTACACACATCCCAACCACCACCCCTCCGCCTCCGCCACGCTGCGCCTCCGCGGTGCCTCCGCGCCCCAAGCCGTGTCTCCGCAGGGAAATGGACTAAATAACCGAGGGAGGGGGTGGGAGGAATTAAAATTCACTCGTGAAACTGATGCTGTTGCAGCGCGATTCGCGGTGCGGGGCAGGGCGCAGGCAACGCGGTCTCGCCGTGCGCGCCTTAAATGCGGTAAAATAACCATAAAGCATCTTCAACCGCCAGCAAAGTGGGAGCTCTGCCTCCGATCTTCCCCTCCCCACCGCTGCCCGAAACCTTTTCTTTCGGTTTCTCGCTTTATTTCGTGTCTCCAAGAAACTTCCAGCGATGGAGACGGGGAAAGAAGAAAAGGCAGAAATGCACCTCGTCCCCTCCAGCCCTCCCGTCCCCTCCGCATCCCCAGGCTCCTGCATTACCTGTGTTCCCTGTTGCATAGAATACATTAAAATTAATTAAGATAAATCAAAAGAAGCAGACGAAAGCGCAAGGCAGGACGCAAAACCAACCGGTGCGCACCCCTCCGCCCCTCCCGGCGCACAACTTTCCGCCGTTTGCTCGCTGGGTTATTTTAGTGATTTATTTAGCGGTTGCAGGGGATTCGCGGCAAGAAACGCGCTCAACGCCGCTGTGTGCGGCTGTGCTTGCGTGGGGGTGTTCGCACGTGCAGCCACACTGCGGGATTTTTCTGATTACATAGATTTTTTTCTAATTTTTTTTTCCCCCTTTTGAGAAAATCGGCACCCACGCAGGGCTGGAAAGCCTGGCCAGACACCATTGCCCATACCCCCCGCACCGACTGGTTCCAGATGCCAGAACCCCTCTCTGCAGCCGGAGGTGCTGGGGATGCGCTGACCGGTGGTGCTCAGCCGACCCCCGTTTGCTCAGCAGCGGGGCTGTGGGTGTATTTTGCAGGGATTTCGCTCCCTCCCTTGCAGCCCTGCAGGAGATGTTTGCAGCGCCAGCTCCCTTCTCCTTGCAGGCTGGGAGGGGCCGCATCCCTGATGGGGCTGAGGACGCACGTGGATGCTTTTGGAGCATCCTCCGGGATGGGGGCTGACGCAGGGTGCACACATTCAACAAGTCGGGAGGAGAGCAGAGGGAAGGGACATCGCTGCTGCTGCTGCAGGGCAGCAACCGGTCCTGGGCTTTGTCCTTTCCATGCTAGGGTGCCTGTGCCCAGGCTGCCAAATTGGGACCTCACCCCACAGACTCAGGTACAAGCAGCGTATCCGCTTCCTTTTCCTGGCCATTTCTGAGCAGAGGTTTGAAATTTCCAGGTGATCTTGCCAGGAGGGATGCTCACAGGGGTAATGGGTATAAATTGAAATCAGGGAGGTTTAGATTAGATATCAGGAAGAAATTCTTCACAGAGAGGGTGGTGAGGCACTGGAACAGGTTGCCCAGAGATGTTGTGGATGCCCCATCCCTGGATGTCTTCAAGGCCAGGCTGGATGGGGCTTTGAGCAACCTGGTCTAGTGCAAGGTGTCCCTGCCCATGGCAGGGGGGTTGGAACTAGATGATCTTTAAGGTCCCTTCCAACCCAAACCATTCTATGATTCTATGATTCACAGGAGCAGGGGAGTTCTGCAGGGAGGGGTGTTTGCACACCTCGGGACACTGCAGAGCAGTGGCACTGATTTCCCACGCATGGCCCCGGCTCTTCTCTGCCCCACTGCAATCACCAGCACCCTTGGCACTGGTTCTTGCTGGGGACTCATCACCTTCCTCTTCCACCCTTCTCATAGTCTTCCTTTTCATAGACACATCAGCACACCACCAGGATGCAAGAAGACAAGTGAGGAGTGCAACAGAGATGAAGAAAGGTGTTGGTTTTTTTCTGGGATGCATTCACGGAGAAGATACTGAAGACTGGAGAAAAGAAAAAATAGTGCAGACAGTGTATTTCTTCACCACAATCCACGTTCTTGTCATTCACGGTCCATCTGTGAAAGGTCATGGAGATGGGTTCAGCCCCTCCTGTTTCAGCAGAAAAAAATCAAGCAGTTCAGGCTTTGGGTTGAATGGGATTTCCAAACAGCAAGGGAACACTGTCAGAACTTCAAAATATGACCAAAAACCCAACAGATGCCAGGAAAGCATTGAAGTCCCATTTCTCCAGATGATCCTGGAAGTGGTTGACATTTTCAGCATGGTGACATTTCTGATTCCCAACACACTTTCGAAAGGAAGATGCTCTGCAAACACAACGTCTGTGTTCACGCTCCTTTTAACCTGCTCTAAATTAGGTTACACTGAGATACCTCTCGCTGCAGCATATTTCGATGTAAAGCTGGTGACGGTTGACAGTACCATCACCCAGCTTAGGGACACAGGAACAGTGGCTCTCACAGTATTTCCGGTGTCTCTCCATCTTCTTTTCCAATGCCCTTGTGCTTTATTTCCATTCACTCTTAAGTGCTCTTTGCAGGAGCTGTGGTTCCACTGACCTCTCTGGAGCTGCTTCTTCCCTCTTGGCCTTGGTTTTCTCTGCCCTGTCCTCTTATTTTTATTCAGAGACTATTTCTGAAGCATTGAAAATGCATTTGGCCCGGGACATAGGGATGTAGAAGAAAGGATTATCCTCGTCCAAAGAATTTCTGATCTAAATTAGCTCTGTGGACAGTGTCCAAAGCAGCGGATTAAAAAAATAAAAATAATCAAGGCAGTGGAAGAAAATCCCGTTGGAATTTTTTTCGAAGTGGCTGCTACTATAAGACTTCAGATATGAATGAAAAGGTGAAGATTTATATCAGGCCTGATCTGAAGATGACTGTTGGCAGCAAAGACTTTGGATCTTGCTCATAGCTGAGAATACAAATTGGTTGAGTGGATATGAACTGTAATAATAGCTGAGAGATTTTGTTTTAACACTACTTTCAGTAGTTAAAAAAAAAAAAAAAGGACAAAGTGCTTTGTGAAGTACTGAATTGTCCTAATACAGTATCCCAAAATATAAAATGAATTTAATCCCTGGCAAATAAAACAGTCTGAGGTTAGCTCTCATTTTAGTCCCAGTGACACAGAGTTCTCAGGGATGTATCTTCAATCGAAAAATCAATGAAATTCTTCAATCGATAAAAAGCAGCTTGGCTACATTAATTTCACTGCTATCCGTGCTGTTTAACGCCACATCTGTTGGCAGCTACGTGACACCCAAACTCTTATGTCAAGTTGGGAATAGAAGTTTTCCATCTGAAATGATTTGTTGTTGATTTAACAAAAAACCCCACTTTTATGCAAATAGCTCTGATAAAAAAAGAGATTTACCTGGGCATCAAGTACCCAAACTGTGATGATCATCCATCTGCCCTTGACTCTGATGGTCACCCCCAACGTGTATATCCATAGCTAAACAAGAGAAACACGTCCAACCCAGTGAACTCAGTCTCATTACCTTAGATGAGATATCAGCAGTTCCTAATTAGCAGCACACAAAAACCTCTCCCATTTCCCAGGCTATCATCCTCAGCAGGTTCAGATTTTTGGAGGAGAGGTGGGAATGTGAAAAGATCCCTTACAGTGGCACAGGAACACACATAGACATTCATGGCATGAACACATCCAGTTTCTCTCCTTCCTCGTGGCTTGAGAAGATAAATGCCCTGGGGGAGTTGTAGATAATAGGAGTTGCAGATGGATGTGCACGTGGGTATCCATTTCTGGCCCCAACATGACCAGGTATCTGAAGGATTGAGAGTATCCCACAGGCTTAACGTGGTGCTGAGATGAGGTCTGTGTTGGCACACGGTGTCTAGATGTGTTAATTAACCTGAGTAAATGGCATTAGCCTTGCAGGTGGGGCAAGTGTTGAGGTCTGAGCCAGCCTTTCTACAGGTAAAATGGCAAAACTCAGGCTCTGGAGGTCTGCCTCTGATAAATACTATCAGACTGAGCAGAAGTTATTTGGCGGCAGCCAGGTTTATACCCAGAGAAGCTCCACTTTGGGGAGATCTTTGCCTGCTTTTGGATGCTGCCATCAAGTCGCACTGTGACAAGGGGCAAGGCTGAGCAGCTGACACTGGTGAACTACTGAGGGATGGTTAAAGGTATCTAACCTGAGGGAGCTGAAGCGTGGGACTGTAACAGGAGCTTGGAGTCAGAGAGGACACCCGTGGAACATCATCTGGGGCCATCTCTATTGCCAAGTGCAGCTCCTATTACTCCTTCCTCTGCCAGAGACACCTCCTTTATGTGGGGCTGCTCGTGGGTTCACAGTGAATCTGCTCTGCATTTTCTCCTCTCCACGCAGCAAACTTGTGGCCTTCAGCTTCTGTGTCTTAGAGCATTCAACCCACCTTATACTTAATCTTTACAAGGGGAAAAAATCACCATAAAGCCCTTATTTCATGCCAGCTCGGAGCCAGGGCTATCACTTACTTACACCTTCGTCTTCTTTTTATTCATCAGCCCTAGTTCAGAGAGAAGTTGGTCTCTGGAAGGTGGCATTCGGATGCTGAAAGCTTAGTTTCACAGTGCCATCTCGTGGAGAGGGATGTCATATTCAAGCTGCATTTTCCAGATACCTTTTTTTCAGTCCGATTTATGGCTGAGTGCCTGACACTTTGAAGGCAGGTATTTAAGGCGTGATCCAAAGAAGAGATTAACATAAGTGAAGTTAATCCAAAATTTAAACTCCCTCATTATGCTTCAGGGTAGAAGTCCTGCTTCTTAAATGCACTGAACAGCAGTGAGATTACTGGGTTGGGATCCATAAAACGCTCACCGGGTTATAGTCTGACACCTCTATGCATCTCTTCCCTGACAGCATCAGCCCTGTGTGCAGTGGTTGCAGAGGTAAAAAAACAGTCACTTGCTGTACCAACTGCAGCAGCCCAAGGGATACCGTGGCAAAGGGATCATCACCTCTCAGATGGGAGGTCTCAGGACTAGGCATCCCCACAGCCTCCAGCAGCTGCTGCCCTGCAGACCCCTGATCGAGATGCACAGAGCACGTGGAGATCCTCATGCCAACTCCACAGCACAAAGCAGTCTTCCTTACACATTTCTGACCAAACTGTATTTATTTTTACTCTCTGTTGACTAGAAATCGCTGCGTAGGAGTTGTGACTACTCAGCACAGAGGCAATGATTGGCTTTAACATTAACTGGAAAATCTAAGCTAGCACATCACGTCTTCAGCTCAAGAATGCCTAGAAAGCATGGTCTCAATAGCTCTTCTACCTTAGCAGTAAATGAAAAGGAAGCACATGTTGTATCCAATAAATCACAGCTCTGAGGTTCAGCTGAGGCTCATAGCTATGAGTCTCATTGATCATGCCTGCACTACAAAGACATCCACTCCTGTATCAAGAACTAGCTCATTTCTACCATTTATTAACAGCTTCCTTATTTATTTTGATTATTTACAGCCTTTTCCTCAGAAAATTTTGTTTAGCCTCCAAACACTGGTGTTGGGCAGGGCATCTGGGGAAACTGAGGCAAGGAGGAGCTGAGCCCTCACAGTGATGTGCAGTACAGGAAATAGATGTAGACCTCTGAAGTAGGACAGCACAGCGTGGTGGTTATATCTTTCACTTGCAGGGGTGTTTCTGCCCGACTTGGTGCTGCTAAATGGGACATTTCTCCATTTCCCTTCTCGCCCTTCAGTGCAGCAGTCTCCATGATGTCAGAACACAAACAAAACTTCTGACTGACAAGGATGACCAGGAGCTCATGTCTTACTAAAAAATGTAAATTGTGACTCGCATCTGTATTTCTCATCATTGCTGCAGCACCCTGATGGGGGATCAGAGCAGTTGCTGCACGTTGGGTGAACCCTGTATCACAGTATGCAAAATATTGAGTCCTTCCGTCTCTCCACGTGCCCTCCTTGCATAGCAGACTTGAAAGCCAGCCAAAGGATTTCCATGGTTTTGGTGCTCAAACAGATTTATGAGCTGGTGAGTTGTGGGCAGAAATGCCCTGGCACGTTCCCACAACAGCCCAAAAACCCATCCACAACACGTTTTGTGCTCACGTTTCTCTGGCAAACATCTCCCCTTGCAACAAGCACTAATCTAGCAATTACTTGACCTCCTCCTCCCTCCTTACAGCCCCCCTTCACTGACAACCCCCAAATAACACTGAAGAATTAAAAGGGCGTGTAAATAAAGTTTTTAATCAATAAAAAAAAAAAAAAGAAAAAGAAAATGGTACATTTGGTAGCATGTCTCTGAACCTCACTGAGAAACAGGCTTGTGGATGGCTTTTACTCTTCTAATGGCTCCTTCTGTATTAAGGAGGAAGATTAAGAATGAAATGCCACTAATTGCACATAAAGGCCCCGGCTTCCACAGTAGTGTAAATGTACATTGTATTCAGCTTAATCTCCATCTGCCCCTAAGTGCGTAATTGATTTTTTATTTTAATTTCAAGAAGCTGACACTTCCATTTCTTCACTGCCAGGTTGCTAAGCACATTTAATAAGAAAGCGTATGAGTGGAGGAGTCTACAATATGCCATTAAAGGTAATAGGTAACATATTTAAGGACATAATGAGCTTGGGACTGAGTATCTCAGTCCAGGGATCAAGAAGGAAGGTATATAAATACTTTCCTTACTAGGACTCTGTCGAGCAAGACATGCCTGTGGGTTAATAAATAAAGAAGGAAATGGAGCTTTTTCTCAGGAAATAGATTTTTTTGATCTCATTTCAGACCATATCCCTTTGGTAGTTCCTGTCCTGCCTACAAGTGACCGTGGTTTTATTCTAGACTGATACCAGACCCTGGCTGACCTCTGACAAGTGATGGCCTCTGTGCCTCAGTTTACCCCCTCTCTGAAATGGAGAGAGGAATAATGCTCCAGCTTTATGAACTGCTTGGACATTCACTGCTGAAAAACACCAGTACCTTGTACCTAGTAGTTTAACCTTGTTACTCCACTGAGCTTCTTACTCCAAAGCAAATCCCGTGGCCCCCTCTCCTGCCACATCCTTCTTCTCCATTCTCCAGACCTGCAGCTATGCCACTCCCTCCAGAGATAATGAAAAATCCCTGAAATATTCCCAAAGCCACATCTTTTTTACAACCATCATGTGCTCATGGGTGTGACCTGCACCTCTGATAACTCACAAGCCTTAAGAATACAGTTTCTTGAAAACAAAGATTTTTTTAAAATAATATTCCTGTCCAATTTGGGTGCACAGATAATCCCCAGCTGCTGCACTCTGTGTTCTGCTCTCCAACTTTTCCTCTGCCTCAGTCTTGGCTGAAGTTTGCTGCTGGGCAGCTCACCGAGATGTGCAGGGTCAGGTGAGGATGAGGAAGGTAGCAGTTATCATAGAATCATGGAATCAGAGAA
>NW_010270949.1:0-1731 GCF_000690775.1 Eurypyga helias
CCTGGATGTAGAGTTCGTCAGATCTCATAACGACCATTTTATGTGGCATCACAAAGCGGATCCAGGTGGGCTGTAAGTATTCCCAAGATGGTGACTATAGAATCCTTTTCTAAGGAGGGGACTGATCCTTCTGCCAGTGTGGCTAGAATTTGTAACCAGGCAGACAGAACATCTTGGGGCACCTGAACGGGAACAGTTAGGGAAGCTGGATGTACAGAATATTCACAGAACACAAAAGGAATGATAAGAGGTGTGAGGTGGCTTTACTCTCGACGCCAAGATATCCCTTGGAATTTGGAAAAAAAAAAAAGTTTATATTGATTACTTGCAAAAGGACATCAACTTAGAGATTCAAACTTTATGGGCCAGAACTGAGTTAGAGAGAGAATCTACAAGCCTTGGAGGGACAAAATGAGCAAAGTTAACAGGATCTTGCTATGAGGAAATTTTTTTTCTTGGCTCTGCCATACCTCCTTCTGGAATATACTCTCCTTTTACTCCTTCTGCTCAAACACCACATAACTCTGAAAATCCTGTAAGTAATAGAGATACTGTATGTACTAAGAATGCAAAATATTTCTCATCTCTTGTCACTAAACAAATAATTGTAATTCCTGGTGGCCAACAAGAGATGGTTCTACAGGATGATGCCAGGGTCTATCACCACAAGCAGTGCGGAATGCTTGGATAATGTCCCTGACTAAGAGGAAGGGAAACAAAAATTGAACCCTAATGAAAAATCTGTTTAAAGTACTGGGAGCGCCTCCCAGAGATCCTTAAAAGCACTACAAAACCATGAAAATATGGCCATCTGGGATGGATCGGGCTGAAGTTTGTGCCCCATAACAGACCCCCTGCATCAGATGTCACCTATCAGGCAGCTGCTTTGTTTGAGGTTGGGGTTGCTGGGAGGAACAGCGGGAAAGCTTGCTCCAGTACTCACGTTCAGATATATCCTCCCACTGCATCTGGAGCGCTGGCTAGACCAGACTCACAGAGCATCAGGACCATGTTTTTAATCTATATTGTTTCTGTTGGAAATTTAACCAGTGAACCACTATGAAATGGAGGCGAAGAGAATATTTAGCAGAGAGGGAGGGGAAAGGAAGGGCTGGAGCTGAAGGGTGTGGAGGGCAGGCGGCTCTTGGGTAGAAAGGGCATGCCCTCCTCCCATAAACCTCTGTGGAATTAATTCATTCACAAGAGTCTCACCTTGTGAGAAGACTTGTGAGAAGAGAAGGGAAAGGACAGGCTAAAATAACTCCCTCCACCCCTTTTCAACAGCCAGTTCAGTTTCTAGACCAGAGCTGTAGTCACTTGGTTGCGCTAGAGCTACCCCTGAGAGCAGAAAGCACCCCGCACCCTGCAGGGAAACAGTGCTGTGGAGGTGGCTTGAAATATTTGCAATTGTAACAAATCACCCTGAAGGTTTAAAGCCCCAAAAATGCAGATCTTACCAGTTCCCTGAGGAATGCTGACAATACAGCTTTGGGGGCAGGGAGTCAGAAGAAAAAGCAGATCCATCTGCCAGTACTGTCTCCAAGCAGCTTTGTGGCTTCCTATGAAAGAAGATTCACCCCTATTAAACATTTATTGGCACACTGGTGGCTTCTTTAGAGCTAAAACCAGTACCAAGGAAGCTTACGCAAACCATCCATAGTGCTTTGTTTAGTATTATCCAGAAGTTACACAAATATAAGGTTAGGTCTTAATACCTTTCTCACATGGCAG
>NW_010270950.1:0-10518 GCF_000690775.1 Eurypyga helias
ACCCCGTGCCCACTGACCTCGGTGCCAGGGAGCGGGGGGCTCAGAGCTTCCCCAGTCGCTGCCCATTTCCTACCGATCCAGGGTTCAAGGCTTCCCGGCCCCTGGACTCCCTAAGGTTCCCTTCAAGGAAAAAAACGCGTTAAATGCCGTATTTCCTCTTGATTCCCAGAGCGCTTGCCCCGGTGCAACCAAGAGAAGCGGGATTCATGGCCAGAGCGTGGGGCAACCGTTCAAAACGCGCCTGTTCGCACCAGTTCTGATGCCGGCGGCTCTGGGGGAATCATAGAATCATGGAATGGTTAGGGGTGGAAGGGACCTTAAAGGTCATCCAGTTCCAACCCCCCTGCCATGGGCAGGGACACCTTCCACTAGACCAGGTTGCTCCAAGCCTCATCCAGCCTGGCCTTGGACACTTCCAGGGATGAGGCATCCACAGCTTCTCTGGGCAACCTGTCCCAGTGCTCCCCACACTCTCCATGAAGAACTTCTTCCTGATATCTAATCTAAACCTCCAGGAGACACCTTTGGAGAGCACACAAATGGCACGAATCCGCCTCTGCCCGAGGGGTATCACGGACAGTCACCCACCGACAGAGCCTTCCCTTCCTCCCCCCGTCACGGGCCATTTTCACACCATACAAAGCCAACCACAACCACCTCCCTTCCCGAGGTGCCGTAGGCAATCGGTACGCGCCCAACTACCTGCCAAAACGCGCCGCATGCCCTGCAAGGAACGAAAACCTTCGGAATGTTACTGCAGTAAATCGTTCTAAAGGCAACGTCTGGTCAGCCCGGTGGCTCTCAGGACCTCGGACGTACGTTGGTTCACAGGAGGCTGTAAGGAAAAGGGTAAAAGAGCTTTTCCTGGGTGTAGGGGGGCATCGGGCAACACTTATGTAGCTAATATGGCCATCACTTAATATGCAATTAGTAGCAAAAGTGGGTCGTTATGACAGTAGCGAAATGGTGAATTTGTTAGCCTGTGGGTTTTATTTTGATTTCATGATCAGAACAGACAACACTAAATGAGTTATCTGGCCCCTCGCTGATCTGTGCTGGAAGAAGCTTTGAGACCTCAGTCTATGTTTGCTCAGAGCATGGAAGAAAGGATCTACATCAGATTTCTAAATTTAGACAGTGCAACTGTTCCTTTTTTAATCCTTAATGCCAGCTTTCCTCCTCAATCTGATACCTGAACGGTTTCTTGCCTTGGGTTGCCAGGCGAAAGAGCGTCTTCAGCTGCCCATGGGCTCGAGAGAGAGCATCAGGGCCCTTGGGCAGCTGATCTGAGACGTGCCAAGTTCTGTTACCATTTCAAGATCCTGCCCTGGCAGCAACACCAGGGTCATGGAGGACTGACCACCAACGTGGCGCAGGAAACTGTTTGCCTCTGGCACTGCCGCGCCTCCCTCGCGGCAGGCACGTCGCTTCTCCCGCTGTGCTGAACGCTGCGGACCGGCAGTAGCAGCAGGAGCAACAGAAGGCCCTTTGGGGGGGTGATGTCACCAGCAGGCCGATATTTCTGAGGCTGTTCTCACCTGCGCCACAGTAGCTACCTAAAGGACCTCTCGGGAAAGGCCATCCTTACTGCACAGGGGCCTAATTCAGAGCAGCAGTCCTGTAACTTGGAGTACATTCCGGCACCCAACAGGTTCAGCAAGTCACAACGAACCTTCAGATGCCGCTGAGCTTTTCCTTCCCATCAACGTGTTGCAAGAACCGTAGTACAGACTTCGATTAAGAGATTAACGGGCTGAAAACCACGGCAGCTCAACATTCAACTTCCAAGCAGCACCACACTGTAAGATGGTTTGATTTGGTGGTTTAGACAACTGTTCTATGCACCCAAAGGACCCAGCTCCCAGGCGGACCCCCTAGTGCCATTGTCCCAACTGCCGGTACGGCCCACTTCTATTTCCTTATAGCAGTGAGCTAGGGTTGTCAAAGAAATCATGTAAAAATCAATAACGTAGTCGCCAACCGGCTTATTCGGCCTGGCCAAGCACAGGGACGGGTATTCCCTGCTGTATGCGCACACCGGAGGAGAGGGGATCGGGGGAATGGTGAGCTACCAAAGCTGAGGGACGAGGCTGGGGTGAGAACGCATGGGCAACAGTCGGCAAACACCGCTGTGTACACTTGCGCTTGACAAACACCAGGCTGGCAAAGCCAGAGTCCGTGTAGAAATTCCCCTGGCAGTTAAATGAAGAGAGATAACTACTTGCCAAATCAGGGGCAGGCGTCGGGTCCTAGGCTAGACGAGGCCTGAACTCGCTCCTGACACCCTTGCGGGTTCGTACCCAGCCCAGCGGTCACAGCGCGGTGCCGCTGCCCACTGAGGCACTGCGGGAAGCGCTGGGATTTCTAGACAGCGTGATGCACTTTGTCTTCCCTGGATGCACTCAGCAGGCTGCGCAGCCTAAAATTAGAAGGCACTGTAGAGAAGGAACACTGCCAAATCTTCCCTGCCAAGCATTAAGGAAGGGCAGTGATCAAGGAGGGATGGCCAGCTCGCCCAGCTCCCCGGCTGCAGCCGCCGTGACACGACCAGCAAAGCCAAGTCACAGCAGCAGCAGAGGAAGAGCAGAACATCATCAGTACCTTCAATTACGCTACACCAGCCCTTCTGAGGGCCCTGACAGCGTGCCCCGAATGGTGGAACTGGGGAGGAAATGCACAACACTGAGCATCACGCCCACCTCTGCGCTGCCAGCCTCCACCCCAGCCGCACGCAGGGCTGTGCTCGGCTCCGGCTGCGTGTCCCTGGCCCGTGCCTGGGCTCAGGGCAGTTGAGGGGGTATCGGCCCGTGGATCCACGAGACTGCAGTCAGCGTTCCTGCAGAGAGAGTGGCTCGTGAAGGGCATCTTGTGCAGGCTCTATGCAGCAGAAACACATTTTAAAGGAATGTCTATGTCTAAATTTGTCTTCTGGAAAGGTCTAGAGGGAAAATGGCACAAGAATATGAGAATCTCTGTACAGCAGTAATCTGTGCTAAAATAAATCAGCACAGGCATCAGTGGAAATCAATTTACATCAGCTCTGAATCTCAACTTTACAGATTCTGTGAGCTACCATCGCGCACGTAGCAGGGAGTTCTATTCCCACTGCGGAGTTATGGGATGGTTGTGAAAAAAAAAAAAAATACCGGAAGAGTCTCTTTCTTTGTGGAATTTTAGTGTAATTGCAACCAACCCCATAGAATGTCTGCAACACCCGACTGCTGTTACTCCTACTGATTTCTTAAAGGTTTATCCCCAAGGACATTTTGCTGTGAAATTAGAAAACCTGCAAGCAGAAGTACACATCTCCATGTATGCATTAAATGTGATGAGAAGAGGGATCCAGGACAGGTTTAAGGCATTCATGGAAGTATCTGAAATTTTAGCACTACAGCACCAACAAGCTCTAGATTTCCCTCTAGGACTGTTAGATGCTAATGATCCCCAGCCCTTGCTGGGGAATCGCCCCCTGCCAAAGTCAGCAAGGGCCTTATCGCTGTGATCCAGGGCAGCGGGATTGGGCCAAAAGAGCTTTCCTGAGCTCACCGATTAGGCCCTACACTTCTGCCATGATTCTGCCCATGCCAACTGCTGCCTCGGCTCCGAGTCTCAATGGCTTGAAAGGAGTTTTCCATGGATCCAGCAACCCCCTGCATCTTATGACGTGGTGGGAGGATTAAATACGGGCTGATAAATGGCAGAAGGAGTACATCTGTCCTTCCCAAAAGATGATGAAAGAACTGTCCATTATTAATCACTAGAAATTAAACTACAGTGGGGAATTATACTTGGAATGGGCATTTTGGTTTGGTTTATTATCTTCCAGGAGAAAATGAAAATCGAGTGTGGCATGGAAATGACCACAGATGTCAAACGTGCTACTAAGAGGAAGTAAAACTATACAGCTTCTCCGAGAAACAGCCTAACTTTTCTGAATGCAGACTGAGACTGTGAGGGGGAGACTCACTTTGTAGCTGCACAAACAGGTCGATAGAAATGGACATTTGATCTCCCACTTAAAATTAACTTTCCAATTGATTTTGTTTCCTTTAAAATCCCAGGAGACCTTGAGATGGTTCAGAAATAACTTCTAAGGCGCCTGTTACTGTTATGGTATCAATGTCCTGAGCATTCCAGGTGCGCTCCAATCCTAACTGTCTCTGAACAAGCCCGACCTGCCGCGGCACAGTTAACACACGGCACGTGGTTGGGAAAGAGACAGCCCTCTTCAGGTTCTAGACAGGCTTTGCTCTGCCACAGGTAGTACAAAACACAGCAAAAACGTGCTCGTCTCTGAACCGATCGCAGCCTGCACTCACGCTGTGCCCCTCTCTACAGTTACATGCAGCATTGCTAGAACAGCGGCACGGGACGTGTGCGCATCCTTCTCATTGCTCCTTCCGTTCACCCAGAGGAGCGAGTTCAGCATCTCCAGGCCCATGGGAAACATGGGCAGGGAAATGGCTGTTTTCACAGCGATTTGCAGTGTTTCTTAGCACTGTAATCCCTTCCCAAAAAACTTAGAGGGCAAAGCACCAGGGTCTCAGCAATTGCTGTCGTTGCTTGTGTCAGCCAGCTGTGCCTTCCTCTGATGCACAGGACAATCATTACTCCAGGCAATGAGAAAACGAAATGCAGGTCTCTATTCTCCCACCCCGATATTCACTCCGGGTCTCTGGGAGGCAAGCAAAGAACGGGACATTACTGTACGACTCACACGGCAGTGCAAACAAGTTTGATTTTGGGTAGACCTCCTACAGCTCTGCTCCCAGACGCTGTCCCTTTTTAGCGTACGAGAGCTCCTGCAGAACGCACACATCCTCACCTCAGCCTTGCTGCCCACGTCATTTCCCAGCTTCCTAACACCACCGCAGAAGGCAACTCGGATTTAACGTGCCACAAGACAGACAAGCAATGGGGGGGGGTTAGACTCGGTCCTGCAGGTACAAAATTTCAGGCAGACCTAAACATTCGCTCAGCACCTACAAAACCCAGACGGCTCGTGTCAAGCGATGGCCATAGCACTGGCGTAGGGGTGGCAAGCAAAGCTGCCAGCCTCACAGTGCCAGGGACTCTGTCCATCCCCGAGATAAAGCCTCTGTCGCAAGGTGCTGCTCAAAGCCCAGACCGCTGAGCTGCCTCAGCTCCCACCCGGGTGGGGAGATCTGGCCCCAGGGGTTTACATTCTCCCCCCAGTCCTGAGCCCCAGTAACAAGTTGGCCGTGTACCAAAGCCCCTTGCTCCTTCTGCATGAGAGAGCTGGGTCTGTTCAGCTGGAGAAGGGGAGGCTGAGGGGGATCTTACCAATGCTTATCCATATCTCAAGGGAGGGTGTCAGGAGGGTGGGGCCGGGCTCTTCTCAGTGGTGTCCAGTGACAGGACGAGGGGCAGTGGCCGTAAACTGGGAAACTGAAGGTTCAGCCTGACCATGAAGAAACCCTTCTTCCCTGGGAGGGTGACAGAGCCCTGAACAGGCTGCCCGGAGAGGGGGTGGAGTCTCCTTCCCTGGAGACTTTCCAAAGCCCCTGGACTTGTTCCTGTGGGATCTGCTCTAGGGGATCCTGCTCTGGCAGGGGGTTGGACTAGATGGTCTCTAGAGGTCCCTTCCAACCCCGACCACTCTGTGGATCTGTGAATTCCTGACACCAGACGCCCATCGGGTGTACATCACATTCCAGCTACGCACACAGATGGCTTTGAGAGGGATCTAAGAAGTTAAGAGGAATTTGGCATTTATGCTCATCACTGTTACCTCCTCTTTAGGCCTTTTTCTCCAGCAGTCACGCAGACTGTTACAATCCTTTGGAAGAACATGCAAGTCATTCTCCTGGATGAGTATTTTGCAGGCGACGCTTGTCGAAACAAGGCTAGAAAACTCCCAGGCACAGTAACAAAGCAAACTCAGAACTGCATTTCCAACTGTCTGGAGCAGCTTCATTGGTTTACACAGCAGTTCCGTTAACGTTCCAGAGTCTACGAGTATTTGAGCTTCCAATAACTGTTATTGTTTCTCTCCAGGAATGATCTTGAAAGCAAGAAGTCCAGTCACGTCAAAAGCTTCATGAAACTGTTCTGCAAGTGACTCCATTCTAAAACAGAAATGTTTTCCTAGTCTCTGTATATTCCTTATTCTCACTTATCTTAGTACAAGAGGACATAGCTTTGTTGGCTTAGACCAGTAGCTTAAACTCAGGGCTCTGCACTTCCCAAAGATCCATGAGCAGTTTCTAAGGGATGCAAAAAAGGTACGTAAAGGTGACTGTTTATTGCACAGGGGAACCACCTGAACCACTGGAGTAACGACAGGACGGCAATGGGCATTCAACTGGCAAGTTAAGGACAGACCTGGGATCCCAGGGCTTGTCCTTGTCTTGAGACACCTCAGCACCCACTCAGGCTCTCTGTGCAAGCCAGACTAAAGCAGGCCCCAGCCTCGCTGATCCCGCCAGCAACCAAACCTTGCTCCTCCCTCTAAATGTTCACTGGAAGACCATCTCATCTCAACGGGTGAGCAAGACAAGGAATACCAATAACACGCCTGGGAAATATGGGAAACACACAGAGAGAAAAGACCCAAGTCAAGCAGGCAGCGGATGAGGTTTTTCAAAACCTGGGCGAATGCACAAGTCTCAAGACTGCTCAGCTAAAGAACAGGTGACTGATGCCCTGGGAAGCTGTTTTATCAGCCCCCCCCGGCTCCAAGACGAGGTGGCCTGCAGCTTCTGCACTGGCTACTAGGAAGCAGTGCTCCAAGTTCCACAGGTCCCTGCCCAAATCCCACGGTAGGAAACGGGCTTGCATGTGCACAGTCCATACAAGCCAGGCCAAGTGCTTATTGTCCCATGCCAGAAACCCCAGGTTTGAAGCCGAGGTTCTTGCCAGGCCCTACAGGCACTAGGCAGTGCTCAGGCAGGGAGCGTGCAGCTGCTGGACTGGGCACTAAGTCTAAACAGGGAAGATGACGGAGTTTAAGACGGAAAACAGAAGCACGGTTAATTCTCCCAGGCCTGGCAGCTGGGAAGCAGCAGAGCGGCTTAAACAGAGACGAGAGCCTTCCTGGTGCCTCCAGAGATGATCTTAACCCTGAATTATGGGGCAGCATGGCGCAGAGGCAATAAAGCAAGGCCATGAGAGATGCCTACAGAATACCCTGGACAGGACAGACACAAAGGGATTTATTCACCCTTATCTTTGCCTGCAGAACAATATATTGTAATTTAATGTGGAAGAACTACCTTCCTTTTTTTGTCCTCTGGACAGCTAAGACCTCAGAAAAATAAATAATAACTTTTCCATCTTGCTTTGTTAATTATTTCAGTGGAGAATAATCCAAGATCTTTCTGTACAGTGACAGAAAGGATGACTGCGTTTTACACCCACCTTGGATCCCATCACTGCCTAAAAGACTTGCACCTATCTCCATTGCCTGCAGTTGGTCAGCACCCATTCCCAGAAGCTCACGATATGGTCCTCTGGTTGCTGAAGCAGAGCACGGACGATCCTGTAGGTTGATTGTTCCGTGCACTGACAAAAATTGCAACTATTGTCAGCCTCAAGCCAAAGAAAAAGCAGCAGTAAAATTTCGTGCCTCTTGTGAAATAATTTATGCAAGTTATAAATTCAAGACCCTATAAATTAGCGTGCTGTTCCTTTCCACTATAATTTAGATTCCTATCACATGGGAAGATGTGTACAGTCTATCCAGACAGAACCTATGTCAGATGTGTTACTAAATGCTTAAGGCGCAGGTTTGAAAATAACGGGCTAAATTCAGCTGCAAAACGTCAGATGCCTTTTCACTCCTACTTGGAATTATTTTAATGCACTGTTTCCTTTAATGTCACTTCCTGCAACAGTCTTTTTCTTTACCTTTTTTTAAAATACGTTGAGCTTTATCATCCTAAACAATTCCTATTAACTACACTGAAGTAAAGCCACTTTTACTTACTGAGGATCTGACCACTGAGTCAAGCTACAGATGCAGTCAGCTGGAAAACCATCAAAGCTAAAACGTTCCTGCAATAAAGTGCCAATCCGCAGCAAGATATTTATGATAAAAGGCTGCGCTTACCCAAATGCTCACACCCCCTTCACAACACAATCCATTGGCATCAGTGTTATGTGAAGCTAATGAGAAACAACTCGAGTGTTTTGCATTAACCCATTATTTCATAGAATCATGGAATGGTTTGGGTTGGAAGGGACCTTAAAGATCATCCAGTTCCAACCTCCCTGCCATGGGCAGGGACACCTTCCACTAGACCAGGTTGCTCCAAGCCTCATCCAGCCTGGCCTTGGACACTTCCAAGGATGGGGCATCCCATTTCATACCTTCAGTTAACATATATATGACAATCTTTAAAAATAGAACCAAAAAACACACTTTTAAAAAAATGTGATTAATATTCTGTGTGAGCTTTGTATTTTTCACCATATCATACTTAATTTTTTATTATACCTGACCCTTCAATCACAAAACAATTCATCTTTTCAGAATTAATATATCACCTGTTTATACTTATGTCCTACAGGACATCACTGCATTTAATCGTTAAAAATTAGTCCTGAAAATGTCCTGAGCTGCAAAATCTTTGACTCTCCAAGCTGCAAAGGTGTATGCCCTTTACTCTTCAGATGCGCCTTGGTCAGCCCAACAAGACTAGTTAGTCATGGAAAGTTACTCACTTAGTAGGCGCTTCACCATGGTCAGATCAAACCGTAGGCATTTGTAGTGGCAAACTTCTGCTTGGGTTTTACAAATCAGGTTTTAAGCACCATGGAGCAAATCCCACACCTAATTAAAGGTTGGTGCATAGCTCCTCTGGACATCAGGGCCTACCTCTGTGATCTCACCGTAAACAGCGTTTGTTTGTGCATGCAGATATGGCTGGATGGAGCCCTTAGGTTTCTGCATCAGGAAGAAGCAGGGTAGGGTCTGGTTTGGGGTGGACGATTCCCCCGTAATACTCCTAGTGATAGTTCACATCTCTGAAAGCAGGGGGAAGTGGCGGACAAGCCCGTATCATAAATCCCAGGCAGACTTCTGCCCTGTGCACGCAATCCGTACTACCAATAACAGTGAGGAGCCACATCCCAGAAGCAGTTTCCAGAAGGACGACTGCTCCATAAACCCACTGGGGGACCTGCTCGCACAAACTCCTTCCCAGGGTGCTGGAAGTTCAGCAGTTTGCTGGTTGGTGCTCCATTCGTTTCCGCCCTTCCAGCCCAAGCATAGGTGCCAGCACCGCCAGAGGAACACAGGGAGTATTCCCTGGCTCAGACCGGCATAAAGCTTGCTGAAATCTATTTGCCGCAGAAAACGAATGAGCACGGTCAGTTAGACCTGTGGGTTGAATGGGTTCTGCCTCAGGAAGAGGATATGCTTTACTATGCCATCACGCATGCAGGGAGGGAGGAAGTAGCTTCAGGAGTCCTAAAAGACTGGGAGGAGTTCAGTGGGTTTCTGAGAGAACAAGCATGTTCCTGTGACAGCCCCAAATCCTCCTGAGGCAGAAATTCCCCCTGTAGCCAAAGGCCTTGATCAAAATCGGTATTGAAACACAGGTCCCAGGGGCCACTCTGGTCTGTCCTCCGCTGGGAGGAGCGGGTAGGAGCTTCTCCCGGCAGAAGCCTGCAGGGATTTGATCCCTGTAGGTGGAGGCTCACGATGCTCTTTTGCTAACAATCGCATCCCTGCGCGTGGGCTGCATTCACTACCTGGGTGGGGCATCTGGCTGTGGCCGCGCTGGGGGGAATCACCCAAGAAACAAAAAAGTCGGTGTCTATCACCAAATAGGAAGGCAGGGCGGGGAAAGGGAGGGTGTTTGTGGGTGCGGGGGCTCCTTTCTTCTTCTGCCCTCCTCCCTGTGCACATACACACACACCTGCTGAGAGCACACGGATAACATCAGCGGTCTGGCAAGAAGGCTCCAGCAGCGACGCTGCTTCCGAGAGGAAGACATCTCCTGCCACATACGTGCAAGTGGCATAACAGCAAGACACTGCCAGGTGGAACGGACATGTCGCTGCTGCAGCCCACCGCCTGTCCAAGCTGCATCTCCGACACACACAGACAGCCGTACCCACCTTGTCATTCAGGTTCTGCAGCGCCTCCTTCCCAGTGGCAGTCCTGATCTCCACCTTTCTCCCGAAATCAACAGATGGTTCCCCTCCCTTCCCGCTCTGCCTGGAATAGACGGACTGAGCATCCGGACCCAGGTGGGCAACATCCTTCTGCTTTGCCACGACTTTGTTAGATCCGCGGCCCACCGAGAGGGAGTCGAAGTCGATGGTCTTGTTCTCCAAGGAGCCTTCCACCGGGCAGAACATGCCACAGAATTTCTGCCGGGGCTTGGGACTGCCCGAGCCCAGGTTTTTGAAGAAGGATGGCACTTCTTCTTCCTCGCTCTGCCGGCCAGACTGCTTCCTCTCAGCCATGGCTTGTGTGCTCTCCCTGCTAAGGGAAAACAGTAACAGCGGTAACCAGGAGGATCCTTCACACACACACACACACACACA
>NW_010270950.1:10627-10942 GCF_000690775.1 Eurypyga helias
CCGGCACAGCCTGTGGCTCGCCCCGTTTCCTCTGGTGCAGAGCAAAGTTGAGGGAAGGCTGGGGCAGATCCTGCTGCAATCAAGGGAGGAGGTTTCAAGTTCCCAGCATCCAGATGGGGAGGGAGGGAAAAGGAGGGTGGGGGGGGGTGAAGAAAAAAATCCTCTCTCTGCAGCAGAACCTGAGGACTGCTCCGGAAGTGATGCGAGTGGAGAACTGGCAAATGGACTCGATCAGGTTGGAGTAGCAGCCCCCATCACACACCCCCTTCCCCCTCCTCCCCAGCGTGCTGCTATGGCTGCAGGCTACACGGACCG
>NW_010270951.1:0-16724 GCF_000690775.1 Eurypyga helias
ATGAGGTTGGCAATGGCCCATCTCTATAGCCTGTCCAGGTCCCCCTGGATGGCTGAAGAAGACATTATTACAGATGAAAACGTAAGCTGAAAAATCTTAACACATTCATGACATGCCAGTTTGAGAGAGAATCACTTGTTAATCCTTGAAAACCTTCCAGAGATTCAGTGCCTGTAACTCTTTACTATTTTTTGGGTTTGCTTGTTTATTTTGAAATAATAAGCACAATGATCGTACTGCCTCTAGCTGCTGCATCTTCGGTGGAACCATTTGGATTGCCTCACATCGTAGGGCTGACAGAGAGGTGAGAGCTACTCATTCTTTCTACTGTCAGTGGACTGCAATTATTAGCAGGACCTGGGTATGATAAGTCCCTCTCCAAACTGTTCCTGATGTTCTCCAAGAGATTCTCTCACCCTCTGTAAGAAATGCTGATATCAAAGTAACATCTTTTTGAAGCACCAAAATGACTGACTTTTTTTCTACAAGATGTATAAAAAGCAAAATAAAAGCGTGCAAACTTGCAGTGTGATGTCAGTACAGATCTCAAACTGCCATCAAACCAACCTCAGCTAGTGCATGGGTTCATTTCCTGAGCAATGACTCCAGAATCCAAATTTAGGTTATTTTAATAAACTGCTTTTTTAATCCTTGTGGCTCTGTTGCCAATAGACAAGTGCTCTAGAGATAATTTTAGCATCACATATAAAACCTATCAAAAAACATATATAAGTTTTAGTAAAGCAGCACATGCTGTTACGTATTCATAATTATCTGCCAGCATAGCACCTATAATAATGGGAAAAAAGTTCCCTAGGTTAACAGCACAAAACAATCCATAAATGAAAACTTTGTGGAGATTAGATCTGCAACTTCACAATCTGATAAAACAAGGTTTATTTTAAAAATTAAATTTCCTGAAGTGGAAAACTGCGTGGCAGTGTTCACAAAACGGGTGAATTCTCCTTGCTGAGCACACTAGTTGAGCTGGAAGGGACTTAGAGCGATCATCTAGTCCGTGTAACGCTTCTAAATCAGTTTTTAGGTTGTCTGCATTTGATAATCATGATGGAGTTCTCTCGAATTCATAGCATGCAGTCTTCTCCAAGACATACACTGATGGGAATAGATTTTAAATGAGATTTTTTAATAATCTAAATGGGTAATTTCATTATGCTCCTTTATCAAATATACACTTACAGAGGACTAAAATATTCAGGATATGACCTGCATTTTATATCTTCGGTTCTGGCAAGTGCACAGTAATCTCTAGAGTAATAGATTTCTGAAGTGACAAACATCTGTGTCAGAGTTCAAAACGTACAGAAGTCCTTGGCCACATTTGCACAGGACAGAGTAATGAGCTCTGTTGCGCAAAGTTACTTTCTCAGCTTACCACTTACAACAGAAGGGTTATATTCTGGTGACGGGAATGTTACCATGGTTGAAATAAGTCTAACAGTCCCGTCTGAGTGGTCGCAGCGTATTTATTAATGAAAGCCTCCTGCTGCTGTGAGAGCAGCGGTACTGCTTATAACCAAACCATGGTATGCCTAAGCAGTGCTGCCGATCGAAGGTTGGAACGACTGCTGTGCTCATGAATATGAGGTGACTAACGCGAGGGGTCTGAATGTGCGCCCTGTATTTAATAATTTGCATCATGTAACCACCACAGCTTTCTGTTTTACAGGACAGCCGTCTGTCTGATTCTCATTGCATAGCCAGGCTGTTCTCATACTGCTGTCGGGCGTTTAAAGGAGAAGAGGATTCCATATTAATACCTTTTAGGACATCCTCCTTCCTTTCTTCCAAGAGATACAATGTTGTATTTCTATCTCAGGACTGCCTGGAGTAGAAATGAGAAAAATCCCTCTTTCCAGGGCTACAGAACACCATTTTCTCTCCCTGCCAGCCCCACCAGAGTGTGAGAAACCAAGTTAGACACAGGCAGATATCGGTGGGGCACTTGCGTCTGCAGGGTGGGTATAAGGTATCACACAGCCCCCTCTAATCACTAAACAGAATGTTCAGTGTTGCAGGTGTATGCACATGGCAAGCACCTCGGAGTGAAGAGAGACAATGCAGAGAAGTGCCAGCGTATGTCCATGGCGGGCAGCTGCGCACAGCACACAGGCCAAACCGCTGTAAATACTGAGCTACGTATTTCTGATAAACATACAGTATTATGGAAATGCTCTGCCCAGATGTCAGCCTGTGCTGATAACCACGGGGCCAACCCTCTTACAGATGATGTTTTTCAATTATGTAGGAAAATATTTGCTGTGCCAGCATGTCAGAAACTCTAAGCCAAGCTTTTCAGATTAAATTTTGCTGTAGGCATGAACGGATAAAAAAGGATCTTTGCAATATTGGTGTGGCTGTCTCTTACACAAAACCTGACATCTACATTGAATAGTGTGTGCTGGTTTCCAGCTCAGCAGGGAACTTCTGCAGTTTGAATGGAAATGAATTAAGTGATTTGAGACTGGACAATAGGCATCCGTCAGTCAGAGTCTGGAATCTGAAAGCATGACCCAAAGGCAGGGACTTGTGCAGGGTTTTGTCATACTAGAGTTCGGTTGGACTCTTAGCTACCTAATCCTGTATCCTACTCATTATGTCCCACAAGCAGATGCTTACGAGGAGTGTGCCAGAAACCCTGGGATAGGTTGTTAACAGGGGCAAGTTTCATCTACAGCTGAGAGTCAGAGTTTGGCTCTCACACAGAAATAGAGGGTTCAGAGATTTTCCAAAATCCTCGCTAATAGTTATCACTATAACTCAGAAATTCTTCTTACCAGAGTAACAGCTCATCCATTTTAAATCCTGGTAATATCCAGGTATCAGTGACATTTTAAAGCAACAGCAGTTCATCACCTCTCATTTAGAGGCACAAAGAATTAAACAGCATTTGTAAGCTTGTAGTTCATCTTTTCCTATCTTAAAGGTAATTGGAGAACCATTAACTAACACGGGTAATAGCTGCCTACTTCTGTGGTCGTTATAATCTTAACTTTTTAGATGAGGAAGCTGATGTGAAGGAAAAATGTCAATGCCTTTTCCAAAGGCATTTTCCAATGCCTTTCCAATTTGAGTCTGGCCAAACTTAGAGCATGGGCCCTCTTAAATTGTAGGTGTGAGGTAGGCTTGATCCTCAGATCAATAACCTAGGATTCCTGCAGATGAAGATAAGATGATGCTACGGACACTCCTAAAGCCAAGCTATATTTTGTCATTTTATGTGTATTAAAAGTTCAAAGAGAATACTTACACATACATTTCCCCTGATATTCACATACCCTATTGCATCTTTAGTCCTTCCCTGGCCTTTCACTGCAGTGTGTGTGTAGACTTGCTTGGTGACTGACAGCACTGTCATCTTTCTATTTAACACCTCCTAGAGGTTTTTTCTTTTTATTTTTAATCAGTATTTTACTTGCTTTCTTAATCCATGTAACCTTTCACCAAGCTAAGCATCCTGCAGGAATGTACTGCACAGCTTGCTTTACCCACGATGTAAGAACCACTCTTTTTGGTCTGCTTTGCACCTGCCTCCTGCTTCCATGTGATGACTCACAGTTCCTGCTCTGGAAGAGACTAAGCAATTCTTCCCTGTTCATCTTCTTGATCTCGATGAAATTTTATAGACCTTTTTCGCTTCTTTCCTCAGTGCTCTCTTTTCTACGTCTGCAAAAGGCTGAAATAGATGCCTTCTTTTCATGCTTGTTGCCTTTTCTGTGCCTTTTCCAGTTTTATTTAGTCTTAGTTGAAAAGATCACAATTTCTTTTTTCTGATACAGATGTTCTATGAACGTGCAAATTTTTTTTTCTTTGCATTGATCTCTATTCCTTTCCCTATAAATCTTAGTATTATATTTGCTTCCCTCACTGCAACTCAGCAACCAAATAGCTACATTCCTAGAGTTACAAGGTTCAAAGATATAATTCCTGAGCAATTATAAGCACAGAGTCCATCACTGGATCTGCTCCACTGAAGCTGGCACTATTGTTTGCAGTTGGTTTTCCCCAACACACCCCCAAAGTGCATCAGTTTTCATTAACATGGTATCACTTGCCATCATCCAGTCCCTCACTGTTCCAAGATCATCCTGCAATTCTTCAGTCACTCTTGTTTTTATCATCTGGAATAACTGAGTCATTTTTTGTTTTCATTATTATTTTCCCTCAAAATCAAATGATAATCACATTAGAGTAGCTTTCCGCACCATGTGATACATAAAGCATGTTTTTCTAACTAAAACACAGATGGAGCAAAACACGATTTCAAGTACCAACGAAGGCAGAGCACCAGCCATGGGCAGAATTAGGATAAAACTGAAGTTATGTATCCAGCTTCCCCTCAGACAGTGGGTATTCTGATCTGAGTCAGAGCTTTGTGATTCAAATGCACTTTTAGTTGAGTCATGAATCAAATTACTGAGGTGGAACTTTACTGCTTTTAATTCCAGAGATTAATTCAGACCCACCTCTGAACTACAGTGTCTTCTGCAGTGGATTTAATGAGAGAGAAACATCTTGATATGTCATGTTTCTTAATGTATGACAAGGTAGCCTTTCTTTTAACACACATTAATCTTTTTAAGCATAAAGTCCATAATGCATATCATGTACTAACTACATCGGTGATGTATACAGTATGCGTTTCACTGAGAGGAAAAAAACTCTTTACACTTACAGATACACAATCTAAGCCACAATTTTTTTGACACCTGTTTTACAGCACTCACCTCTGGCCTGGCACTTTGTGTAGTATATTCAGGGCCAGACCATGGTTTTACAGTTCCATTTATAAAGTGATGGAGAAAAGGTCTACCAATTTCATAAGCATGGCAAAGAAGCACATGTTCCCAGGGTCCTGGGAGGATTTTTGTCTTTGAAAAGTGGTTTTATTTTAAGCTTGGTTAAAACACAAACATTCCAAAGCATTGGTTTGCTTAGCTTCACCAAAAATAATAAACACCTGAAAGTGAACCTGGGCCTCTGCGTGTTGAACTGATGGATAATTCATAAGCCTGCTTTCAAAAAAAATACAGTGCAGCTCTCCCAGTTCACACTCATCTCCCCTGTTGTGAGCTGTTACACCATTCTGCCTCCAACACTGAACTTCATTAAAATTAGCCATTCTTGTCGCCAGTACAAAACTTTTATTTGGAACCAGTACTCTGACCCTTTGCGAAGCCAGACTGATGAGCGTTCAGCGGGTCGTCCTGCTGACCCTGCTCCCCTTGCCCAGAGATGAATACCCACGCGTGACGGTTCATTTTACGCAGGCTGTGTTTATAGATGCAGAAGGAGGGGGTCTGTCTTCCCACCATGGCTGTTCAAGCACCAGCCTCGGTCATCATGAAATCAAGGAAACCAACAGCTGAGTGCTAGCTGCTGCCTGGGGTGGGCCCCCTTTCTACCCTTCTCAACAGCCTCTTGTTGTGTTTTGTACAAACTATGCAGTTTCATCATTCATCCTGACTGTTTGATTTAAGCTTCCATTCCCTGGGTCAAAAAAAGGCTGCCAAGGGAGGAAGGATGAAAGAGGGTGACACTTTGACAGCTCCTTTTTCACGGTAATGAGCACAACTGCTCTTTCTTTCCCCCTCCTGTTCACCATGGCCTTTTCTTCCTTTATAGAGCCGCATGAAGGGAAGAAATTGCCAGCTCGGCTCTGCCTTCCAGGGTCTGACTAGATAAACTGGAGGGCTCAGGGTGTCTTTTGTGGGCCCTGCCTATGGAGTCATTGCTTTGTTTAGGGGTTATTTCGGTTTGTTTCCTGTACATAATGACAGGTAAATGCAGATTAACCGAATTAAAGTTTTGACTCGAGTGCTCGAGGCAGCAAAGCATCGTTTACTTCCTGGTGATGCCTGCACTGTGTGCCAGGCTCCTTCGTGAAACGGAGCTCCATTAATTTAGCTAGTCCGTGGGAGTCTGCCACAGAAAAGTTCACTTGGCTTGGAAGAGGAAGAAATAATTGCTATCTTTCCAGCATTAATAATCTTCTAAGAACAACACCAGTTAATAGAGAGGCAATTTAGATCATAAGTAACTGTATCCTAACTTCTTTGACGCAAGACAGCGCTGTTTGCAGCCTTAGCTGAGAAGAGTGGAGAACTGCAATTTCACTGTAAGTGACGTATAGTCCTTCACTGTGCCAAGCCTTACGGATTGACAGCTTCTCTGATTTAGATAAAGCAGAGATCTAAACAGCTCAAAACACTCAGGGTTTTAGATCTTCAATTAGGATGATTTGCCTGAAAAGTTTTACATTTATTGACTTTTTAAAGTTTCCTATTTTTAAATACCTTTGAAGCATCACTCAGAAACTGTAAGTGACGATGAACAAAAAAAGGCAAACCGAAGAGAGCAAAGCAGGTAGGTAACAACAGGAGAGAGCCAGCTGCAGAGAACACCAGGCACACAGCAGGAAGGACATTGTGCTACAAAGAATGTTTGGTTTAGCAAGGGACAAAAAGTAGCAAGTGTTAGATTGACAGCACAAGAATAGACCCAGTATATAATTCTTCTGTACGGAGACTAATCATAACTGTTCTGAAAGATACCAACCCCCTGGCTACACTGAGAGGTCTTTCATTCAACGTTGGGGCATTCACCCGGGAATACTCCTCCCGTGGCGTTCGTATTTCACAGCCAGAAGGCTTCTCCCTCTGCAAAACCAGTCATGTCACAGCAGGGCTCCAGCAGCGCAGACACACGCTCTGACAGTATCAGCTAAGAGCGTTCTTATTTTTGCTGTTCTTATTCTTTTCCCTCTGCTGGATTTGTCGCTGGGGACTGTGGACAGTGCTGGAAATTAAGCAGAGCTATACACATTCATTAATGGAAACATGGAGCATTCAGACTAAGACCAGCTTCTCTCCAAACTCTTGCTTAGAGCTGTTCAAGTATTTTCCTTTTTTTGTTCCCTGAATTAGGAATCTGAGTAAAAAATCGGGGTTTTTTTTAGGAAACTGCCTCTTCAACAGGAAATACTTCATTTTGGCTTCATACTTTTTATGTCTTAAAATGGTATTTTGATTGAGCTACACTGATTTAATTCTATTCAGATAGGAAAAATCAAAACACTTGTCCACAGAACCCAGCACAACACTCCAGCAAGAAAACGTCCAAATAAGAGACCACATTTTTTCTGCTTTTCCTTTTGCTTTCGTCTACGTGAAATCTTGCCTGATGTAACCTAAATACGCAACCAGTTTAAACGGTTTCCAAACCGGATTTGTGGAGGATGAACTATTCAGCCGGAGTACTTTGCCTGGGTCTACATGAAAGCAGAGCAGTTGCTGTAAGTGAGCCTGGTCCAGCTGTTTGCCTCATTCATGCCAGCTCCGTCAGGCCACCAACTGCAATCACTACAAACAGCCCCCTTGATCTCTCTCGGTTCTGCGGTAGAGTATCGACGAGACCTGTGCTTTTAAGGGTATGGCTGTGTTGTGCCGTGTCACATCAGGTGAATTCATTCCAAAGAGCTGGTGTTCATGCTGTGCAGCACTGCAGAAGCGGGAGTCTGGGGGGCTCCGATGTCGTGATGAGGCAGCGACACCGCCCCCAGCTCCAGGGCAGGCCCACTGGGCATCAACACATGATGCACAGCAAAATACAGGTCTACCCCCAGTCGCATATATACCGTTGGGAATCCCACCTCTGGATATATGCCGAGAGAGAAATGGGTAGCATAACGTTTCTGCAGTTTTCTTAAGCACTGGCTTTGCTTCGACTGTTCCTGTTTCTGTCTTGTGTAATTTTCTGCTAAGCAGAGTGCTACTTAGACCTACCAGCTCCAGGAGTGTAATATGAAATATTATATGAAAATATTATGCTCGGAGCTCAGCTTAAACCTGACAATGTCCTGCTTTAAGCCTGGTTGGCCTCACCATATGCAGCTTCAGATACTTTTATGTTACATGAACTAATGCCAAGGACATGCGGTGGGGTCAAGTACGGAGTATAAAAGCGGGGCAGATGTGCTGCGAGTACCAGATTTTTCCGTGTTATGATTAATGTGACATCATGAACCTTCCTTGAAACATTCTGCTGTGAAAAGAGACTCTTCACAAAACAAAGCACAGGGCCTGATTTTATTCTGTAGATTTATTGGAAGGCTTGGGGTCTTTCCACTGTAATTTGACTCCTAACACTTGGCACCTCTTTTCTTGAAACAGATGATGTGTGACCTGATGGCAATTAGCGCTTGAAGATCCGTCACCCCTCAAAGAACATTTTTTTCCACAAACAAGGAGGGACTGCAACACACAGTCAATCACACCCTCTACACCTTATTTTTCAAGTGGTTTTAAGAATGATGCTCTGAAGGCTGAAGTTGCTTGTTATACAGAAGTAAACTTCTAAAGACGCATGATGCTCAAAGCTTACAGTTGACATTTATTTTCCAACCTTTATTTTTCATTAAGTACATTCCTATGCGAAATGGCACTGGTGAACAGAATACCATCAGCATCTTGTGATAACGGGTGTCTGTGGTAACGATCAAGCTTCATTCCATGCTTTACATTTTCAGTCTTCAAGGCTGAGCTACAACTCTGTGATCCTTTAAGGCCTCACAGATCTATTCATTTTTATCAGAATTTGTCAGACTGTCATCTGGACATTATGAAAAGCTATAAAAATGTATATTAAAATATCTTTTTTTCATAGATAAAGAATTATATCTGAAAATAACAACCAACGCCAGCCTCCTGATATATCTTACAACTTTCAGGTTGCTTGAGCGCAACAGACAGGTTCCACATCTGGAATTGTGGAAACACCCCTTCTCTGTAATGGACTGAAGCAAATACTTTGACCAGCTGATCCTCCTGCCCCCCTTTTTGCCCCCCAAAATTTTGTTCTGTGCTTGAGTTTCCAGTTTGGCATTATCTCAGAATGTGAAGCTTTAAGATCAGCTGCAGAGACTGTTTAATCAAAGTTTTACTTACAGTGCACGGAATTCTTTTCTAGCATTTTTTCTAGTTTGGGGGCAGCATTTTTCTTAGGCTGTGACTGCAGTTTTTCTTAGGTTGCTTCAGGGGCTACAGTTCTGAATAGCTGAGACTCAGATTGCCAGGCAAATCTGGCAAATAGAGGAAAATATGCTGAGTTTCACAAGAGAATAGCCTAAGCCAAGCACTAGGGAGGCAAACATCAGTATGGATTTTAGTCATTCTGCTAAACAGGCAGCCAAGATGTTGATAAAAATGAAAAAATGTGCTGGAGAATGAAGGGAAGAGTGCAGTACACTAAACACAGCCAGTGATTCAACAGGAATTCTGAGTACGGTGAGAAGACAGGTAAACAGAACAAACTGTAAGTATTTGCAGTATTGCTAAATAACTGTCTAGTGTCACTGAAAATACAGAGATTCCATATATTGTATTTCCTAACATCAGTGACATTTATTAGCTCATCCCCCAACCTGATTATGGTCTAGGCAGTTTCAAATACAGGCTGACTGTCTATCTCTACACAAGTATCCCTGGCAGTGTCGTAAGTATCCTGACAGTATTTAAACTCTGTTGGTCTCGCCTCTACTACCCCAAGGATGGGAACTTAGTTTGGCTGTGGGTTTGCGTTATAGCACGTTCCCAGTGAAGTCACAGGGTCAGCTAACTTTACTTTCTAGATATTTCCCCAGGTCTCCAGATAATTTAGCAATTCTATTACACAGAGGAGCTTTTTGAGAGTGTAGGTTAATGATGAAACAGAATGGTTGCCTGCACATCTATTGAAAGGCTAGATTAATTTCTTCCTCTGGATGGCTAACTCGAATAGACAACTGGTTGAAGCAAGCTGCTGAAACAGAACATATTTCTTGCAAAGCAACGGACAGGTCAGAGTGGGCTGGTCCCTCCACCATTTCCAGATCTCATGATTCCACGCGCTTTTTTTGGTGCATAAATTAAAAAGGCTTTTTGTTGAATTTTGGGTTTTAAGCATAACAAATACAAACTTCCCTTGAAATATTCTAGGGTGAGTTCACTCGTCATATCATTGTGGTTTTGGCATGTATTCGAGATAAGGCCTCCTCCTCTGCAGATCATTAATCCTTCCGTATTCTGAGGGCAGATTCTTCTAGCATAACAGATTAGTTTAATCTGTTTGAAAACTTGGGTTGTCAGCATCTATCCTACAAACTACTTATTTTGTATCCTGAAAGAAAGTGAGATGAGGAGCAAAGAGTAAAATGATTGCTTGTTATTGCTTTACTAGAACACCTCCTCTCCTTGTTTTTATGAAGTAATTTTCAAGTTTTATGAAGAAAAAAAAAATTCTTCCCTTTTTATTCCTCCAGCAGAACAAAAAGCTTAAAAGAATGCAGAGTTCTCTGCTTGTGCCTGAGTGTGGATGATCAGCAGTGTTTGATTTTCAAAGTCGCTTATGTGAATCAACAGGAAAAATGACATGCACTAAACCCACGTGAGATACGGTTGGTAGATTTGTTTTATTGTTATCACTGCTGGGGCTCAGTGGAGTTGTCGAGTACTTCAAACTAAAGGTGTGTTAAGTGCCTGGCTGAAGCAGTTGTCAGTGCTCTGGTCCTCTCAGGATCTCCCTTCTGGTGTTCTTACTTCAGAATTTTGTCAGTATCTTTGACATCCAGGGAGGTAAACGCAGAAGCCCCAAGTTTAAGCCACAGCTTACACTGTGAGGTTATATATTACTACTTTGTCTTACAAAACTGACCTAAAGAAGAAGTAAATTTTTAAAATACTGCTGGCTTCTCACAGCATCTGTTAGGGAGGCTTGGCAGACTTCCATTCAGTAAAAGATTTATTGCCCAGTCATAGTCTCATTATTCGTATAAGCGAAAGAATGCTCCTAAAGAATTCAGCAGGTCCGATCACACAAGTGGACGAGCAGAGAGCAGCACAGCGGGACCTGGTCATAGTGGGAAAACTGGCGCGCTCTGGCAAGCATCCTCTCCTGCAGGTGCTCTTTTGCACAGAAGCACCTACAGACTTGTCAGGTTTGCTTGAGAAACAAATGAGGGGCCAAGTGCGTGACTGCGTAGGTCCTCCGTGGCTCCCCGGTGAGCTGCAACACTTGGTGACAGGAGGCTGCGAACGCTTGGCTTACAGATGCGTTTTTCTTGGTAAAAAATAACGGTTCTTTTCCTGCAGCTCTCCTACACTGATGTTAGGTGGCTTTTAGGTCAAGAGCGCTGCTTAGATCCCAGTCTGGTCAAGCTGACAACTCCCTTCTCAGAATAAGGCCAGCGCATCAGGTTCGCAGTGCTGATACGTGCAGGCAGCGGGCTCTGAAGTGTCAGGATCATAGTCATAGAATGGTTTGGGTTGGAAGGGACCTTAAAGCCCATCTAGTTCCACCCCCCCTGCCATGGGCAGGGACCCCTTCCACTAGACCAGGTTGCTCAAAGCCACATCCAGCCTGGCCTTGAAGACATCCAGGGATGGGGCATCCACAGCTTCTCTGGGCAACCTGTTCCAGTGCCTCCCCACCCTCTCTGTGAAGAATTTCTTCCTGATATCTAACCTAAACCTCCCTGATTTCAATGTATACCCATTACCCCTTGTCCTATCACTACAGGCTCTTGTAAAAAGTCCTCTCCCAGCGCCCTTGTAGCCCCTTCAGGCACTGGAAAGCTGCAATGAGGTCTCCCCGGAGCCTCCTCTTCTCCAGGCTGAACAAGCCCAATTCTTGCAGCCTTTCGTCATAGAAGAGGTGCTCCAGCCCTCTGAGCATCTCCGTGGCCTCCTCTGGACTCACTCCAAGTGGTCAATACCCTTCTGATGTTGAGGGCTCCACACCTGGACGCAGCACTCCAGGTGGGGTCTCACCAGAGCAGAGTACAGGGGCAGAATCCCCTCCCTCGACCTGCTGGCCACACTGCTCTGGATACAGCCCAGGATCCAGCCGACGGGTGACATCAAGGCTAATGTAAGGCTAACGTCTATAAATGGAGCAGTGCATGGCAGTGACAGCGTCCCCGGCGAGCTGGGGCCACCAGGCAGGAGGTGCCTAGAAAGCATTCGTGGCAGAAGGTGACATCCTGCTGCTGTCTGATACAGCACGGTGCCGTACCGGAGCGCACCCACGTAATCCAGAGGGTTGCAGCTGGGGGCTGTTCATGAGCTAGGACCACTTCTGTTTGATGTTGGTTCTTGCAGTGACAGCAAGGAAGTGACCTTGTTCTGGGAGGCGTGCTTTCCAAGTGACATAGTCTCTGAGACAGAGTCCAGTCACATGAGATTATTTGAAAGGGGTGGGGGGAGGAGGCTTTTTTCTTTAATTTAAAGGTATTTTTGTGCATGAATTTAATATTTTATTTTGCTGGCGTAAGACAAGGTAGATAATAGGCTGCATCACCTAGGATGTTTGGGCAGGAAAAGGTGTCCATTTTCTTGGGGAATGACTATAAAGCCAGAGGTGTGCGGCAGCTTGTCAGGGCAGCCAGATGAAGGAGGGGACGGCTGTCACTGTGGGGGTCCACCAAGCTGCTGGCTGAATTTCCAGGCACTAATTCAAGGGAGACTAGCTGCAGAAACACTGACTGCACACCTTCTGGGGAAAAAATAATCTCTCTAGTATAGGAGGGGTTAGCATGATTCAAGTTACACAGGGAAGGGCAGGAGATGGCTTTAAAAAGCAGCTGCGTGTGTCAGATACTCTGTGTGAGATGACAAACTAACTCCTTTGGCTTGAAATTATCTTTTTGTTACTGCTGACTACAGCAGGGCTTGCAGCACGCTTTAATGTGTCTGTCCCCAGAAGGGACGTGCCATGGGGGCTGCTAAGCGACAGCTGCCGTGGGTACAACAAACGGTGCCTGCTCAGAGTGGGAGGAAGCCTGGGACACGGTGAAAGCACGTCCGCTCCGTCAACGGGCTGTGTCCGTATGTGTGGCACTGCTATTGTGCTCACGGTGATTTACTCCCAACGCAGCAAATAAGGCAAGCCAGATGAAAAGGAGGATTTAGTGAGAAATCGGGGAAATTCTCCCAAGAATAAACACTGTAACTAAGAGCCTAGCACTGAAAAAGGCCACAGAACTGGCTACGTCTCCAACATCAGAATTAGCACCTAAGTACAAGCTTCCTTGTGGATAAAGGCACTCGCATTAATTTGAATGGATTTGAAGTAAAGGGTTTGCTGTTATTAAGGGAAACAAGTAGTAATGTGAAGAATATTGCAAGACACTTCTTGCATTTGAAATAAAACTAGCCCTTCCACGGAGAGCGATGCTACACATTTCTTCAATGCCAAGTTAATGTATTTAGATTTCTCTGTACAGTTCTCTCTACCATATGTAATGATAACTTCCATTATCCCTTTTTTTGAAATCAAAACATTCCTTTCACATTTTTCCAATGAGTAGCAATCTGATTTGCTTGCTTAGCTTATGATTCTCCTGTGCCTAGAGACAGCGAGCAGTCTAAGCTTCATATGGTGCAAACACATTCACCTGCTACTCAGCTTCTTGAAAAACTGAAAGGGGTTTTGGGCAGACTGCTACATAACATATATAACTTCTTAGTCTTGGGTAGAAGACAGTAGGTAGAAGCAGAACTAGAAAATAAAATTACATCAGTTCATGTAGAACAATCTGCTTGAGCGCTCTTGCAAAGTAAGGTTTTATTTTACCCCCCATGAGCCCAGTTCCCTGGCTGAGTCATGGTTCTTACTGCCTGCCACCAGTCACAGCTCCCGGCCTGCCACTGTCTTGCCCAAGGACGTACTCAGCGCCGGCGCTTCTATCCAGTCTTCCGTGTAGTCCAGCACAGACACATTCACACCCTCCATGCAAATCCCGTGCCATGTGAAATAACTTGCCACTTCACCTTACAACCAACAAGTAGTTGATATTGATGACACTAGTCAAGCACAAAGTTGTCCAGATTTTCTTTATTTAATTTTTTTTTCAATAAAGGAACCGTTCTAGAATGCCTAAATATAAGATGTGCGTTATCGTTCAGATTGGAAATAACCTAATATATACACCTTTTTTTGTGGATTAGTGTTTCATTCCTAGGGCTTTTCTTTCTTCACCAACTCTGTATCAGTTAGGAATATTTCCATATTCCTCTCCTGTTCTTGGATTATTGGTCTGGATCTGTTACGTCCTTCTCATTACATTTTACAGAGTAAATAATAACCTGAGAAATTATTGAGAGTTCTGGACACTGTCTCCTAAAAGAAAAGAAAATCTGAACTACTTCTGCTGTAGGATAACCTAAAGCATACCTCGTCAGCAACATTACACTGGTGACTTTGTGAAAGAAATAAACGAAGGAAATTATGCTAGAGGCCTCCCTCTTCATATTTATAAGAGAATATGAGGGGATGAAACAAGCCTCTGTATTCCGCACAAGAAGGATTCCTATTCATTAACACATATAAATGCTGATGGATAATTAAGTAATTTGGGAGACAGACCATGCATATGGGAAGCATTTTTGGTATTTTATGACCTCTTCCACTGACCTATGTAATTGCTGTGCTGCTGGCTAGCACAGCAACATAAAACCTCTGTGAACATCTCCATTATGAAGTCTATTTCAATTCTAAATCTAATTTCTTTAGATTTGTTACACTGGGATCAAAAAAGGCGATTAACTTCTGTTATTCCCTCCAATGCTATTAAAGAGAAAAAAATAAATCTGTAAACTTTATTAAGTAATCAATTTCTAAGCCACCTACAATGTAGTAGAGAAAGCAGAGCCAACATATATTTGGCAAGAACAATTCACGTCAAACCAATGCAATTTCCTTCTCTGACAGGGAAAATGCCTGAATGGATAAAGAGAAGCAACAGATGTGACATTTTTATTGTAGTCACATTTTTATGTGTGGCATTCTTGTAAACAGTAAGAATAAATTTATAAGAATAAGTCCTTATAAATCACAGGACTAGATTAGAATACATGGATGGTGTCTCCTTGGGCTGGAGCAAAACTTGCTGAAGAAAATGAGATTAGGGAATAGCTGTTACTGATTTGCTCTCGGATAAAGAGAGTATACCAAGTGGAGGTCACCAGAACCTGTCCTGGGACCTGGCCAGCACGTTCACTTAGGCTTCCGACTTCTGAAAGAGAAAGTACAGATGTACAGCTGACACCAAGCTGGGAGGGAATGACTGCAATTCGGAGGTTAGTCTCAATATCACCTTGAGAAACTGGAAGAGTAGTCCAAAAATCGAAAAGTGGAGTTTCAGTAATAACAGAGAAAATGTCCTATACCCAGCAATCAAGTGCACCAGTACAAAAAGAGAGTAATTCTCTGGGCAGCTTGCATAATTTCCTAAACTCTTCCTAAATGGGGCTTGCATACTTTCCTAAACTCTGCCCTATACTTTCATTGTGATTTATGCTTTTTCTTATACAATACCAATGATAAATGTGTAATTTCTTGGGATGTCTTCTTCCTCTGAAATGAATTTAACTCATGCTTTTCAGTAAGGAATTTCTTGAAATTTACCTTTAAAGTATCTGAGCTGACTATTAAATTGGCAGGGATTAAAACGTAAAAAAGTCAGCAGAAATTTCTAATGGTGGAGAAAAGGGGACAAAGACCCGACACCTGAATCCAGTGTAGGAAGAATGGGGTGTACACCTTAAGACAAGAAGTATCTATAAACTACTTGGTCATCTGAGTTGGCTCAGGAACCTAGTAACATGATAGGGACCCCTCAACCCCTGGTAGAGGAACCTGTGTAGTCAGAAAAAGTTCATGGTGAAGTCATACAAACTTGAGTTAGCAAGCATTTACCAGAAATGTTGACAGCAACATTTTGCATTCAGTTTGCAGGAATATGAATCTGTGGGCAGAAAAGGCAATTGTAACTAGGCACCTCAGTTTAGGAAAACATTTAATCGCTTGCAGGTACTTAAACACTTTCCTGAACAGATGCAAACTACCTGGTTTCCTGAGTTAGGGATTACAATTTAAGGTCACTGTTGTGATTCCAGGTCTAAATGATAGCAAGTTGGTGTAAGATGAAGGTCTAGAACTGGGATTTAGATGCTTAAAGTGTTTTGAAAATCTGAACCTAAAAGAAGAAATAATTTTCTTTACTTCATAAATAGGAAAATATAGATAGGAGCAGGATGTCAAGCTCACAGACCGGTCTCATTCTTGAATATAACCCTCTCTGGAAGAAATCAGACTTTAGCTGGAGTAAAATAGTGGCATACCAAGCAAGTTAAGGTGAATTCTCTGGCGACATATCTGCAATCTTAAATGCTTTCTGCAGTATACTCAATCCCCACCCATTGCTACCTTGCAGCCTTGCAGTTCTTGCCAAACATAGATCCTGCTTATGTGATCACAAACCTCTCGTGGTACGTGGAAATGGAGAAAACTGCTCACAGGAGTACTAACTTAAATATCTACTGGCTTAAATAACATTACAAGTCATACACTTACCAACTGACAGTCTGGGAAATCTGCGGGATACAGCTGGTGTCCCTCCATCCCTACGCTTTGGCCACCTCATCAGCTTCCCCTCAACATGCTTCCTAGCGCCTCACGCAAGCTACGCCCATGGGTTTTGGACTTGTGCACACCAGGAGAAGATGCGTCTCTATGAGCAGACGTGTTTCTGCCATCTGTAGCACGAGCGTAAGCAAGTGAAGTGAGTGGGACAAGCTATGACGCCAATGGCTGCAGAGGGGAGAGAGCGCCACGCCAGCGTTAAGGTCCTTCATCACAGTAAGGCAGAGCTCTGCCCCGCTGAACTT
>NW_010270951.1:16755-19997 GCF_000690775.1 Eurypyga helias
TTTCTGCCAGTTCGGGCATCTCTGTGCCACACTGTGGACTATGTGGAGTTATGGTATTCCGTATAGTGTGGAACTGTGGATTATGACCACAGGCTCAAGTCACAATCATCATTTAGCAGCCCTGTTGTTAGGCTGTTTAAGCTGAGTATTACATGGGCAGGCAGATGGAAGTGCTTTACGGCTAACGTAGAGTCAAGACCCGTTGCAGGATCTCACCTGTGGAAGCTGGATGGTCCTGTGCTAAATGTGCCATGTGGCTAAAAAAGGGGTGTAGCTTCCCAGTGGTCAGCCTAGCACCATTCTGAGCTTTACGCTCACTTTAAATTAGCATGCAATTTTAGAATCAGTGTTGCAGATGAAGATTATCTTGCAAAGAAAACATAATTTACATTTTTCAATTAACACTTTTTTTATTGTAACCTATAAAAGTTCCTGCTCTGCAAGGCTCGGTTAACATTTCTTATTGTCTTTACCGGTTCATCTCTGCCTGTTTAAAGGTGATTTCTTTATGCTTCATCATGCTTTGGGAAGGTAATTTGGCAGGACAAGAACTCATCTTAAGCCACTTCCTGGCTGCTCATGCAGGCAGAACTTGACAGACTACACAAGCAGTGTGATCTCTCTCAGCACTGAGTTGTATTATTCATCCAGATATCCCTGTAAATGACGATCATCTTGGACATTATGTGTCCTCACAGTGTTTTTAAAATCCTATAGATGTTTAAATAAATGCTTTTATCTTCTGCAACCACACAGGTATTAACATACACAATGCTTACAGAAAGACACCGGATAAAATGATTATTTTTAGACTTTCCTCACTTCATAAAACAGTACAATGGCTACGATGCTACAAATAACTCCCTACGAATTCTTCTTATAAGCAAACAGAGGAAGTATAAGTTTAGGAAGAGACAAGGAGTTCAGAATAGACAATACATTAAAATACTAGTTGTAGTACAGTTAGGAAAGAAATATTCAATATTAACTTTGCTTTGGGTCAGCAAAAATATAAAGAACACTTCATTCCATAGGTCAGTCTGAAACTTGGGCAGCATTGCCTGGCACTTAGTAACCATCCTTATACCTTAACTTTTCTGGAACATTACATTTTCTGTCAGTGAAGAAGCAATAACATCACAGAGGAGTTTTTAAACCCGCTGGCCAGGAGTTGGCCCTGCATGTTTCTCTCTGATTCGTATGACAGTTTGAAAAGCTTTCCTAAGAAATGGCGTGTCAGCCATCTGATTACAGCTGCCTCTGTATGTGTGACCTAACTAGCAGGAAATGTCTGAACTGATGTTAGCTAGTTAAGGTGAAAATTAAGTGCACTGGAAATGGATTCTAAAGGGCTGTCAGCGATTTCCTTTGAGGCTTTCCTGAAGCATTACTACGTTGAGTCCTACTGCCATGTGTCTGAGGCATAACTTCAGCTCTGTAGATCAGCATCATTATTTTGACCTACCTTCCACCGAAAGGCCCAGTTCCGTTGTGGATCCCTACCAAGAAAATTGATAAGCAGCTTCTAATTTCCCCTTGGCTATATTTTACAGGTTATATTTGGAGACATTTAATAGCTACAACCAGTGATTTTCAAGCTAACTTGTGTTCCAGTACTGTGATTGTATAGGCATTTTTCGACGGACTCAAACTTACCTGTAGTGCTGCAGTTCGGATTCTAGCTGCTGAATGTATATTTGGAGATGTGGCACTTCATTAGCTTTCACTTCTAGCTCCTTCACTTTGCCAAGACTGTTCAGGACAGCGTGTCTCGCTTCTTCAACCTTCTTCCTCATTTCGGCTTGTTCCCTCTTCAGGCTACGGTTGCAGTCTTCCAGACTGACTAGAGCTTCCTGAGAGCTCTTCAGCTCTCTTTCCAACTCCTGATTGAACTTAATTGCTTCTTCAATTTGCCCATCCCTGGAGCTCCGGATGAGTTCCACTTCCTTCAGGACACTCTGAAGGCACTTGGTCTGGGAGTGGTTCTGTGTTTGCTGTCTCTTACTCCCTATAAAACAGGTCCCCTCTTCCTTATGGTTCGCATGGCTTTTCCGCAGTCCTACCTAGAATGAACAGGAGCAGAAAGCAGGGAGAAGTTTGGGTTTTTTTGGTTTGGTTTTTAAAAGACATATCAGCATCTAATACTTTTGTGAAATACAGAGACAAGGAAACAATCTCGGGAAAGTAGCTTTTAAATATGTATCTATAAATTTAATTTGAAAACTAAGAATTGGAAAATTAGGCTTCTGCATAGCTTTAATTCATTACTTTAGTCTGTCCTCAGAAAGCAAGCAGTGTTCTGAAAAAAAAATTCCAAGTTAGGTTTTTTAAGTCGTGTTCAGCAGAAGCGAACGGAGAGCAGCTGGTGGTGTTCTGGGCCTCTAATCCTTGTCCTGCTTCTTTTTGGGGCCTTTGACTGGTAACTTTGTGTTTGCTTCTGACTTACTTTCACTTTTCAAATGAAAATGGTAAAAGTGGCTTTCACCTGCCACGGTGGACATTGTGAAGACGGACCACCAGCTAATGAGAAATGGAAGCGTCGCACATGGAGCAGAATTCTGAGTGTTGTGTTAGCGCTACATCCAACCTGACCAGACCCACCAGAACCACCGGTGAACTCGGTGCTTTGCCTGTTCTATGCTATTTCACACCAGAGTAATTTAACTGCTGTTAAGTGTGTCTGTGTTTCACTTGAGCCAACACAGCAGACACAGAAACCAGCCCCAGAATGAAGGGGGCTCTGCACGGGAGCCTGAGGCTGTTCGTCAGCCCGTCTGCAGAACGGGCTCCGACTCTGAACTCCTGGGACGGCGCTCTGAAGAAAACACACTTCTCATGTTTTCCTGAGGCAAAGCTGTCAGGCAGTTCGGACTGAGTCACTGCACGTGCTTGTGCAGGGGAGAACCCAAAAGTTCCTCCTCACTCTGGAAAAACCCCCAGCAGTGCGTAACTGGTACGGGGCTGCGCGTGCCGCACAAGCAGCGTTATACCCTTCAGTTTGTTAAGCTGACAACTCCTGCAATTTGAGCAGGGTGGTTTTCAGCACCCCTCTTAAACCTACATAACGTCACACCGGTGAAAATACAGCATTTCTCTTTAAAGACTCTATGTAACCAAACTCTGCTAAAAAGTTAATGCCGAGGGTGAGGGAGCAACCGCGGCGGGTGCCAAGCTCCCCGTGTCGGTCGGTCGGTGGGGGCCGGGAGCTGCTGACACTGGGGCAGCACCTCCCAGGGACGCTT